>NW_010133753.1:0-4435 GCF_000699245.1 Pterocles gutturalis | reverse complement strand
TGACCGTCTGGGCTGCCCCAGGACTGTGGCTCATGGCTCAGTGCAGCTTTTTCTGGTCTGTGCGTGTGTGGGAACGGAAATGTTTGTGCAGGGTCACAGAGCCCCCCGTGCTCTCATATCAACGTACATCTGCTCTGGGGGTGTGTGTCTGAAAGCCTTTGTTCAGCGTGTGCCTGCGTCTGCAGGTGATAGAGGTTTGGCTCCTAACGGGCTGTGCCTCAGGAGGATCTCTTCAGGGGTTTTGTGGCCATTTCTGATTGTCCCTGTAAATGTAGCTAGGTATTTTCTGTACAGTGGTGAAGCCTATGAGTTTGAACAAGAAAAGGCAGAAGGGAAATCAAGAAAAAGGTGATCTGTGTGTTGAGCTCCTGGGAAGCAGGTATTTTTTATTTTTGTTGTTCCAGAATGTGTGGCTGGGATCAATGGTGCGGTGTAGCTCTTGAAAACTTATAGGTATAAATTTTCTTTTTGTACCATACATCTTAGTGCTTTGTATGCTGAGTTTCTTAAGCTGCCCTCAGAAACCATTCATCCGAGTTTCTCTTGATCAGGGTGCTGATGTCACCCTCTCCTTTCCTACTAAAAAGCTGTTAATGTTTGACCTTCAAAGGAGCTCTGGTTCCTTAAGCCCCTTGTGTTGTTTGTCAGGGTGGACTGGGAATAATGGTTCTAACTATCACATACCAAAGAGGAGGAAAATGAGTCAAAATTACTGTCCTGCACAAAAAAAGGCAGCTTAGTGTTTGGTTTTTTTTTTTCCTTTGGGGGCGGGGGGGTGACTCTGCACGGTAGTCAGAAGTGCTGCAGGGAGGGGAGGCAGAGGAGTGGTCTGTGAAAACAGCCCTGGGCCTGAACCAGGGAGCCCAGAATGGGCTGCTTTGCCTGCAGGAGCTCCAGTGTAGAGGAAGAGGGGTGTGTGCTCCCTGGCACGGCAGGGAAGCCCTCTCTCCACTCGAGCAGCTGCAGTAGCCTGTCCCACTCCGTTGTGAGTGGTCCATCAGCCCCAGGGATGGCAGAGTTCCTCCACTGCCAGGAGGTGGGACAGCAGAGTGTCTACCCTCACACTTATGGAAATTCTAGACAGCCTAGAAGCCTGTTTCTTGACTTGATTTGGGGTGGGTGTGGGGGCTGTAGAGTTTTTTCCTTCTCCTGCTCTGTTAGTGTGATGACTACGTCACTGAGGAGAGGGGGGTTTATTACTTTCCCTAACGTCAGTGGAGCTGAAACCTAAATCTGTGAGTTTGGGGTCTTTGGCCAGTTTCATAGTATTAGAGGTATGAGACCATTTAGGGCCTTTGATCAGGAGATTGCTTTATTTATGACAAGTGTGTGTTAGCAAAAGTGTACAACGTGGCTTGTGGAGAGAAAGAACGAAGTGCTTCCCAGCTCCAGAACTTGCTCTGTGTACCCGGAAAATGACTGGCTTAATCTTGCTAAGATATTTGGTTCCTTGTTTGTCATTGGTTGTTTTTATTCTTACAAGAAAATTGCAAAGGACTTTGGGGAAAAATGGCTTTCCCAAGTGTTTGGAGGAACTGAAAGAACCTGGAAACTGCTTCTTCTGATAAATCCATAACTGTGTGAGGACATATGAAGCTCACAGTTGGAGCAAGCTTGTAACTTCCATTGACATTTTAACTATTCAAAAAATATTTTTTTCCTCTCTACACAAAGCAAGATGATATTTGCTATGCTAACTTGCTAATTTGCTAATTGCTTGAATAACACTCAACTTTTTCCTTTTTCCTAGAGGGGTGATCTGTCTTGTCTTGGAAGCAGGAGAATGTCCCGGCCTCGTGTAAGTCTCGAGTAAGTCGTGTAAGTAACTTGTGTAAGTCACTTAAACGTGGGCGTGCACCTCTTGAGCCTTGTCCGGCACTGTGTATAGTTATTGTCAGCACTGGGGGAAGGTGAAGGGAAAAACTTGGCAGAATATTGGCCTATTTACTCCCTTCTACGAAAAGACTAGTTTTGCAGGATGGTGACAAATGAATTGTGAGGTTGACTGAGGTTTTGTGATTATACCCTAAGGAGACTCTAGCCAATACATGCATTGGCAAAGTTACATGGCTAGAGATGAGTCTCTCTCTGAAGACCTTTAGAGGGGGCTGAATGGATTTTGACCTTGTTTTCTGCATTGTTGCGCATGAAATATTTCACACTGTTACAGTTTAGCAGCAATTTAAATTTATTGATGATGTGAGATAAATCAAAGGTCAAATTCTAGCAGCACTCAGTAATTAACCAATTTAAAGATGAACGAGGTCATTCAGTAGAATATAATATGATTAAAACAATGACTTAAGTACAAATTTGAAAATGGCAGGATTCACTCTTAGCACAAGGTATCCTAGGTATATAGGTATAAACACAAAGTAGACAAACACTGTCAGAAATATTTGGATCCAGTGAAATTACCTGTAGGTAGAGAGGTGGATAGAGTAGGCTAGCCTATAGTTAAAAGTTCCCTCTTCTTTCTCGAGGTTACAGTAAATACTTGCAGTGCATTAGCATTCCTCAGCAGGCAATAATTGAGCCTCAAGAATTTGAGCTCTGCTCTGGCATGTTGTCAGCTTTGCTGGCAGATGGTCTTTAAACCTCTTTGTTCTAAGGAGGCTGTGCCTGAGAGGTGTCCCAGCTCAGGGGAGATGCTGGACACAGCCTGCTGCAATCCAGGAGAGCTCCAAGGGTCTTGCTCAAGATTGCTGCTTATAGGGTCTGAGATAATTTACTTTTGTCAGATACTTTTGCATTTCATCCCAACTCGCATGGTGAAATGTTCTGGTGCTTTCCACTCGCCCCTTTGGGTTCTGACCCAGGTGCAGGTGTACTGGGTTGTCAGGAGGTGATGGATTGTTACTGTTTCCAGTAATGGGGAAAGCAGGAGCCAGGTATGCTAAGGGGGTGCCGTAATGCTCAGGTTCACCGCCTTCGCAATGAGGAGCAGTCACACTGAGCACCAAGTGACTCAGGGCAGGGGGGTTGCACCACCACGTGTGTTCATGTTAGGTCAGATGTTTTGATTTTGTATTTCAGGCAATTTCTGTGCAGTGTTACCAACTGGGGTGATTTAAAGACTTTTCACTAGTCCTTTGACCTTCAAATGTAAGTACAACTGATCAATTTGTGTCAGAGTGGTTTTGATTTTGAATGGAGACCAAGTATTTTTATCAAATGGACACAGCATATGTGAAGGACTATGGTATTTTCTGGTCATGGATGAGAAGGACCTGCCTCCCTGAAGCATGTGTCTTTGCATGGGATTTGTGCCACAGCATTCTTTCAAATGTATCTGATAATCATAGCAAGATGGAAGTAACTATTGATAACAAGGTGTGTGGGGAAAATTCATTGTTGAAAAAGAACACACAACAAGAATGCAGTACTATTTGCTGCAGGGCAAAGACAAGATTTTAAGTTGAACAGGAACAGATCCTGTACTGGAATGAGTAAGGTTAGTTATAAAGAACACACTCGCGCAAAAATTCAGTGTGACTTAGGGTAACAGGAGGCAGCTATACAAAGGCAAAGCTCTCCAAAGCAGAGATTCACAGCTGTGTTAGTGTAATCAAGGAAATTAATTCCTGAAGGCAAAGACAATGGGCAAGAAAAGGTTTTTGTGGAACTAATAGTCCAAAAGCTTGATAGTATTTCTAGATAGTGCTAAACTATTTTAAACAGCCTAAACAATTAGTCAGAGCTGCACAGAAGGGGATTCTGTACAAAGGATGTGGTGTCATAATAATATACAGCAGTCAGGCAGATTTAACAACCAGATACAACTTCTAGTTGAATGCAGGTCTCCAAGCGCATCAGAAACGTTCCTCTGTTTGTTTATGACTTTTGGTACCCAAGGTGAGCTATTTGAGAAGAAAATCTGCTCTAGAGCAGAAAACAGGGTGTAAAAGAACCCATAGTCCTTACCTCTGAGTTCAATAGGTAAAAATGTCTTTTGGCAGGGTTATTCACCTTTTTTCCCCCAAAATGAATGCTGGTAAAACCCATCAGTGAACATGAGAGAGCTTGGCAGAAAGAGACTACTGGAGTGAAAGTGATTATCGCAGAGAACTGTCCAATTTCTTCCATCTAGCGTTGTAAGGAGAGCTCTTGAGAGACTTCCACATCTTGGGACGCTGAGTTTAAACAGTAGCCATAGTGTTAACATCAAATATGCAACAACTAAATAATATTAAAACTGTTTGGGATGAGTCCTGCTGTACTGTACTTTTATTTTTCATTTGTGAAGGAGGAAGAATGACTGGGTGGTTCTTGGCTGTTGTGAACCCATCACCAGCTGGGTGTCTGGGGTGGTTTGTGGGTGTGCTGGGGCTTCTGGAAGATGACTGCAGCTGTGCAGGTGTGTGCATCTCGGCGTGGGGAGAGTGTGTGACGGCCCGGGTGAACGGCGGCGGGGGCCGGGCGGTGGCGGGTGGGT
>NW_010133752.1:0-356 GCF_000699245.1 Pterocles gutturalis | reverse complement strand
GGGGACACCCCAGGTGACACGGGGACAACCTGGGGGACACAGGACACAAGGGGAGGGCATGGGGACACCCCGGGGACATTGGGGACACCCCAGGGGGACACGGGGACACCCCTCGAGGAACCCGGGGACATGGGGATACCCTGGGGACGTGGGGACACCTCCAGAGAGACATTGGGGTGATGGGGGGGGATTTGGGGCACCCTGGGGGGACATGGGGACACCCCAGGGGGGGACACAGGGGACACCCAGGTGACACTGAGTTGACATGGGGACACCCCAGGTGACACGGGGACAACCTGGGGGACACAGGACACAACAGGGGATGGGGACACTCAGGAATGGGGACAACCCCGGGG
>NW_010133751.1:0-22334 GCF_000699245.1 Pterocles gutturalis | reverse complement strand
GTCGCGGCTGAGGGGAGCTGGAGGGGAGGGCGAGGGGGGCGGCTGCGCTACTCCTCTCTTCGCTTTCTGCCCTCCTCCCTGGTGTAAGAGCCGTGTGTCAGGCCCCGTTCCGGATGCCCTAGCTGGGATGTGTGCATGGCTAACAGGATTGCTCTTGCAGTGCTGTTCTGCGGGCCCTGGCCTCTCTTCTCGGTTGGCATGGGGTGGTTGTGAATTTTTGTAACAAGCCCTTGGATAAACGGGCAGATACGAAATTTTGTTTAGTTAAAGTGACCAAGCGATAGCAGAGGTGGCTGTTTAAATGAGAAGCAAGCAGTACCTTCTCCCTGAACGTACGAGGACAGGAGTGTGACTATGTCTGGTGCTGTGGGCTGTGCATTGCTGCTTGTCAGAGCTCTTTGGGTGGCTGTGGATTTGAGAAGCAATAGAAACGTAATAAATGTCGTTAGAGTAACTTCTAAGAGAAGTATATTCTCTAGTTGGCAAAATGGTAAAAGCCTGCAAACTTAAGAATATGAATATATAGTGCATGCTAGTGTAAGAACATTATTCTGGAACACGCTGCTGAAAACGGCAGCATCATTTACTGAGCATATGGTATCAGAAGAGCTAGTGCTAGAGTGGTGTATGTGTGTAAAACACACAGCAGAGGCTTAATGTATGAAAATTATTACGAGCAAATGTTGCCGTGGGTACACAGTGATTCAAGTTCTATGTAGATGGCAAATATTTCCCTTTGGCCAGTGAAGGCCTGGACTGGAATCTTTGTCTCCAAATTAGGCTCGTTCCCTACCCAATAAGATAGTTAAATACTAAGACTAGGTCTTGCAGCAGCCAAACTGCTAAAAGGGATCATGTCTTAAAATACCTGGTAGAAAGTTTTAAAGAGAAGGTTGAGTCTTAAGTTTGTCTTTTTCTCTGAAGTTTAAGCATCCAACTTATGATAACAGAGAGGTCTCAGTTTAGGTTTCACAGGCTGAAACCTCTGCTTTGAGTTTGTACTAAGAGTGCACATTCAGAAAAAAGGTGTAGGCTAATAATATTTTTAATTTTAAATACTGAGAGGGAGGGAGAGAAAATTGCAGACTTTTATTCAGTGGTCTAAGACATGTTCGTGATAAGGCTGTTTATTTTCCTCTGGCTGAGGACTACCACATGAGTATTTCACATTTACGAGTTAAGTGCCCTGATTTTCCAATACTTTAGCAGGGTGTCTGATGGAACTCTACAGGAAAGTGAAGCTTATAGGTTTGCATCCTCATTAAGTTTCCCACATTCTGATTGATGAGAGGGGGGATGCTGCTTTTTTTTTTTTTTTTTTGGTGACAGGTAGGGTTGCGGTTGTTTGTGGAGTGTGATCCTACAGATAGGTGCTAGGCATGTTCTGGGTTTGCTTATAAACAGGAGTTTGGGTAGAGTGGCTACACATAGGTAGGTAGTTGTCAAGCTGCTCAAAACTTGAAATCTTTGAAGAATTTAAAAATGTAGGGGCATTTGAAATTTGGGGTTCTGAGGATCACACCTTTAAATTTAGCTACTGAAATTTGGCTCTGCTTCTCACTTCAGAGGATCTGTTACTGACTCCCAGAATTATACCAAGGCCTGGAATCCATATCAGTTACTCTAATGTGTTAGGTGTAAAGTAATTTGCTTCAGTTTTAAATGGAGAAGTTAATTTGCATTTGCAAATTAGCTGCATGCATTATAAAACAAATCTGTTTATCTTGCTTTGCTTTTTCTGTGCTTGATCTCATATATGAAGTGTTGACTTTGGGGCTTCCCCCCACCCTCCCCCCCCCTTCTTTTTCTTCTAAGGTTTGGTAGTCAACTGGTCAGGTCAAGGATTGCAAAAACTGGGTCCAACCTTAGCCTGTGATCCTGATACTCACACTCTGATTTTGGACAAAAACCAGATAATTAAATTGGAACACTTGGAGAAATGCAGGAATCTGATGCAGGTCAGTGTTACTTGACTTGAATTTGCTATGAAATAATGGTACTGTGATGCTAATTAACATACTTCTACTTTAAGGCTATATTATGTAACTGAAGTAAGTTAGCAGCTACTGTCTTCATAGGAAAATAAACGATGGCTAACTAAAATGGAAAGCTTTGTTTTCAGTGTAGCTCTACAGTTGATAGTGGGGGAGACTTTTGCTAGTTATCTAGGTTACTAAAAATGAACTGAATAAATCCTAGTGGGGGAGTGTCATAAGAACACTTAGAATAAGTCACTGATAACCCAAAGTTTGATACTTCTTAGGTTTTCAATACTTGACCTTGGGAACCTTAAAAATAACTTTGTTATTTGTAAATAACTTCACAGAGGAAGAGGATTAGTAGCCTTCATTTAGAAGAATTAAAAAAAAAAGCTGTGTGGATTAGGTTAAAATAGATATGGCAAATAAAAAATGCAAAGTGGGAGGGATCTATGTAGTCTTTTTAATGTCTTGATTCATGTAAGCCCTGATGTTGCTACTGCTTATCCTTAATTTTAATACTAGCAGCACTCCATTTAAGTTCATGAGGGTATTAGTAATAACAATATTGAGCCTGTGCATGGTGCTTGCAAAAATCAGTATTAATCCCTCTGGGGCAAAGCTGTACAAGTCCATGTTAATTGTCACTGAAAGTGCCTGTGGATAGACTCAAAGTCACCTAATAGCTTCTAGAGACAAGCTAAACTGAGATAGGAAAGGTGGGCTTTGTTGCTGTAACAAACCTTCACCAGTCTCTGGGCAACCTGTTCCAGTGCCTCACCACCCTCACAGTATACTTTAAAAAGTTTGTGATTTAGAGTCCTGTTAGCACAGGACCTTTTTGAGAATCAGTGAAATATATTTTGTCCTCTGCTGTATTGACAGTAAGTATGGAATGGAATGCCAGGAATGGTACAACAATTTGGACAATGATTTGGCAATTCTGATTTTAAAATCTTTTTTTCATACGATATGATTCCTCTTTTTTTTTTTTTTTTAGCTATTGCTAGTAGGAAGATTTCATCTTAAGGTGCAAAGTTAATTGTGAAGGCTACTTTCTTGGATCAGTAATTTATTTCCTGGCTCTTGCAGTTTTTTATGTCTGTGCTAGTTGCTTGGAAGTGGAATATGTAGACTGACAAAGTTCCTGCTGGAAGAGATTTATAACCGCTAAAAATAAAAGCCTACCCTGTCTGTGCAGTTTAATAGTTAAAACTGTTTCCTTTATGTGTCGTTCTGCAGCTTTCTGTAGCCAACAATCGGTTAGTGCGAATGATGGGTGTAGCAAAACTGACGAAGCTCCGGGTGCTAAACTTACCTCATAACAGTATTGGGTATGTGGAAGGACTGAAGGATTTGGTGCACCTGGAATGGCTGAACTTGTCAGGAAATAACCTTAAGGTAAAGTATTCAGTCTTTATACATTTTCCAGAATCTAGTGTTGTAAAAATTTGGAAAGTGCTACAAAGAAATCTGAATGTTTATGGTTTTGATTGGAACAAGTGTTGAAGTTTTGTGTCTACCAGTTTATGAAATAAACAAGGACACCTCTTGGACAAGAATTGTCTAGGAAAAAAATAAAAGGTTTGATATAAAAATGTAATGAGAATTGGGAAATAGTCCCCAAAATAGGAAAAGGATTACAGTCTTTAAAATGAAACTGTGTAAAAGCATGGTTTTTGTTTTGGGTTACTTATCTGGTGTGTTTTAGCTTTCAAAATAATTTGTAATTATTGATACCTGTTTTTATTTAATAACTAAAAAAGAGTTACTACGAGTAATTGACTTCTTTATTTTTGTAGGCCATGGAGCAAATCAATTCCTGTCTGTCTCTTCAGCACCTTGATTTGTCAGACAATAACATAGCTCAATTAGGCGATCTCTCCAAGCTTACATCACTGAAGGTAGCTGCTATTTTCTCTCTGGTTTTGTTACATTCTTTGTGTAAAGAAATTTGCTTTGAAAATGACTGCCTTTTAAAACATTCATTATTCAAACATTAGCTCTTAAAGCATTTTAATTAATCACTCTAATTTCTAGTGGGAAGCAAGTAAGAATTCTTTTCATTGTTTTCAAGTTGCAGGAACTGAGGGAGTGATTATTCTATAACCCCTCCAATGATTTTGGTAAAGATGATATTATCAGATCTTGTTCATAGCTCTCCAATTCTCTCCTCTCATGTCATGAATCAAGGCAAAACGTAGTGTTAACTCTTTCAGCATGAACGCTGTAGAGAAAAAAATGTTTCCAAATACATTTTTTGTAACTGTGACTATACTTCAATTCTGAGTTTTAAAATTAGAAGATTTTGCTCTAAAATATAAAAATTAGTTTTCCCTTGCTGGAATAAACAAAAATTATTTTGGTTATACCAGAGAGCCTTAATTATAGTTCTTTTGTGTGTATTGTGCATGTATTACCTGAAGAAAAAATATGGGGGTTTTGATCAAACATACATTTCATCACCGTATTTTTATTTTATAGACTCTGTTGTTACATGGAAATATTATAACTTCACTTCGCACTGCCCCTGTCTGCCTACCTCAGAATCTGACTGTTTTTTCTTTGGCAGAAAATGAAATCAGAGACCTAAATGAGGTAAGATATAGAAGATATAGCATCTTATCTTTAGGTAGACTGAAAGCAGATCGATAATTCTTTTGAGGATGTAACTGAAATGGGCTCTCTTATTTGAAACAACCCATGCTGATAGAAGCAACTTTTAGTAGTTTATATGTAATAACTATACTTGCATTAGCTGCACAAGCTAGGTGATACCTTTTAAAATTTATCCTTGAAATAAACTTTGCCTTTTTTATGTGTTTATATTATTCGAGGATACCAGAAGTATACTTTAAGGACTAAATTCATAGAGAACTTTTAATGATTGTCCGAAGGCTGAAAGCTGAGCTGATTAACTGCTGCGTAGGGCTTCTGCAGCCGCTGTGTTTAGAACAGAGGTTTGAATTGCGCTTGTTGCAACTGAATGTTTTTGGGGCTGTGTCTTACTTGCTTCTCAAGCACTACATAAGAGAAACAAATAGTCTACCTGTAATTTTTGTCTTTATTTTAAAAAAATCCAAACAAAATAATAGAAGTAGCAACCAAAACTATCAGTTGGACTTCCATGTTGGAAGAAAAATCTCATTTTAGCAATACATTTCTCTTCAAAACAGGACAGTGTTTCTCCAACTTTTTGGCTTGCCATATTTTTGTCAAAATCTCAACACCTGTTGTAGTGAACTAGAATCACAGAAATACTATGCCTTCCTATATGTAATGTAGATTTTAAGAGAAACTAATATTTTTCCGAGGGCTATGGTACTTACAGAAGAAAAAATGGGAAAATTATAGTAGTTAATGGAAGGTCCTTTGAAGGTGTTCATGTTCAAAAAGTAAATGTGATTTTCAGTGTATTTGTAATTATGTTGCTTTGTGTAAGATGTCTAGCTGTAACAAGGAGAAATGTGGTACATTCTGTAAACATTTGATGGGTTCTGTTCAGTTAACAAATATCTTGTCTTCTCAAGGTTTCTTTCCTGGCCTCTCTTCGTCAATTGGAACAGTTGTCAATTATGAACAATCCTTGTGTGATATCCACACCTTCTATCCCTGGCTTTGACTACAGGCCATATATTGTCAGCTGGTGTCTGAACCTTAAGGTTCTTGATGGATATGTCATTTCTCAGAAGGAAAGGTGACATAATAGTATTAAATTTCTAGAATTTATTTAATAAGTTTGGCTAAGCTGAAAGTGTATTTTTATGTAATAAAAAAAATGGAAAAGTGCTAATGATCTGAAGTTCCGTTTGTCTTGGTAATGGCTGTGTGAGATACAGGCCAACTAACATTATTGCTGTTGCTAAATTTTTCATCTGTTACTGGAATTATGTAGGATCACAAGTTTATTTAAGTAGAAGTATAAACTTAAGCTTTTGAGTTGTTGCTCAGCTCACGGTAGGACTTATGCGAAGCAAAGCTGTGGTAGCAATTTGTCAGTGGTCTGTTACCCCTTCCAGGCTTACAGCCTCTTTGACTTTGCAGAATGAGGGAGTCTGTAGATATTAAAGCTTTATCTTGGGGGAATCTCAGACATGCCCTTTTATAAAAGGCCTGATTTGCATGTGCAATTCTAGATTGGGGCATTTTTTTGTAACGATTAGTCAAATCTTATTTTGCTCAAATGACTTGTTACTGTATCATTGTGGTTGTCATATCTCTGTGATATCTATATGACAGATATCATACATGTGACAGATGCTTCTTAAAGTTCTTGACATTGGAACAGTCCAAGCATAAATATTATTCAGTATAAACACATTCTAGTCCAATACATTAATATATCCCAGGACATTAATGTCTTTTTTTTTTGCTATTACTAAATTGCTGCCTTTTTGTTCAAAGGTAAACCAATTCTGTTTTACCATAACATGTTATGACTTTCCCAAAAAATTCAGGGAAATTCTTTGCCTGTAAGAATTCTAGGGAGGGGTATTTGTGTCTAATGGGGTTTTCTGTATTAACTGTATTATTATGTAGAGATATATTAAATGTTCTCAGACTGAAGAACACTTAATTTAAAAACAGATTTGAATTGTTGAATGCTTTCAGCAAGATTTGTTCTCTGCATGTGCTGCATGTTTGTGTGAACTTTTCTGTTTCTGTGAAAACTTTGCTAATAAATTAATTGACACAAATGTGTTTTCATTGCTCAAAGACTACACACAGTCTCTGCTGTCATCGATGCTTATGTGAGGGAATACTTTATTCATTATTCTATTAATGAAATTCCCAGTTCCTCTCGGCACTGCACATGTTCCAAGTTTTGATTAGATTTGTAGATTAGCTCTTAGGTTCCCACTAGAAAAAACATAATCAAAGGAGAGTTAGGGGTTTATGCCATGCATTAATGGTGACCATTTTCCCCCTTCCTAACAGTTTGAAAGCAGAATGGCTCTACAGTCAAGGTAAAGGAAGATCGTATCGACCTGGGCAGCATGTTCAGCTAGTCCAGTACTTGGCTACTGTTTGTCCTCTTGTATCTACATACGGTCTCCAGACTGAAGAAGATGCCAAGCTGGAAAAAATACTAAGTAAGCAAAGGTGAGAACTTCTTGTTTCTCTGTTGTTAGAGAATGTAATTGAGAACGTTAATTATATATCTTATTATGTGTTAGATATAGTAAGTTTTCCTTTTAAGAACTTCAAAGCAGCAGTGAGGGCTGGAGATGGGAAGAGTAATGGAGGTACAGGATGTATCCTAGAGGGGAATGAGAGGCAAGATGGCAGCACCAGCAGAAGTGTTTTCTTGTGTGCTGGGCCATCTAGAGGCAAATTCTCTATATTTTTCATTTTCACTCTGTGCTCTGTAGGACATTGAGGGTGATTTGTGTTAGAACTGTGATTTAAAATAAACAAACTACCTACTGAGATTTTTTTTGCCACAGAGAAAGTGAGGAAAACTTCTAAGGAGTTTAGAATAACTTCTGTTCAAATTATAAATAAAGACTGTTGTGATACGCTGGTGTATTAGTCACTTTTCGGTTGTTAGTGTGTGAGGATTTTGTCCCTTTAGTAACACAGACACCTTTTCCTTGAATGAGTTATTTTCAAATGTAAAAGACACTCCATTCCTTGAACTCCTCTATGCATACAAGCATAACGTATCCTGCAGTAGATGCTTAAAATATCTGCATACCTTCCTTGTGTGTAGAAATACTTCATAGTTTTCAGTCTATAGCCAAAATTGGATGTTGGATTTTTTCCCTTTATACATGTATGTGTAATGTAGAAAAAGGGGCAGGAAGAAGGGAAACAGGAGCAGTCCGTGCAATGTCCTACTCTGTGAGTAGTCCTGTTAATGTCTTATAGGTGTAGGGATCTGCATAACTAGGCTCTTGTTTAGAAGGGTTTGACCACTTGTTTCCTTTAAAGTAGTTGATAGTTTCTTTTACATGTCTTCTGTACCAAAAAAGTTTAAAAGAAATGTGAAATCTGTTGGAACTCTGTGCTTAGGCTCCACCAGAGGCAGTTGATGCACCAAAACCAAAATGAAGGACCACCTACATCATCTAGTCCAAACAAAACACTGCCAGTTCCTTATGAACGCAGCAATCCAGCCCAGCCACCACAGATAGTTCTTGAAACTGGTAAGAAGATAATCTGCATCTGTGATCTAACCTGTGGAAATAATTTTTTTTTTAACTTAGATAACTTTGTGGAGAAAATTTCAGAACAAGGCCCTGTTATAATTTTATTCTATTGACGTTGAGAGATTTTTATCTGAAGTTATACTTTGTTTTCTAAAAATACATTCCATGCCTATTCATGTTTTGAAATGCTAGTAATATTGTTAGGTGAAAGACACAATCCAATAAACTAAATAGTTATTACTTTGACTGTTCATCTGATAAAAGTGTAACTTCTCCAGGGGGAGGCAGTTTGTGCAATTTACTGTACCCAGTATTTGCAAAGTTTGTGAATGTTACTGTGATAAGTAGTTATTGTCCTCATTGTTACATAGAAATTATGCTTATCATTACTAGCATTTTAGACCTGCTTACACACCAGGTTCTAACTATCTAAAACAAGTTGTGAATCCCTATGAATTAAATTAAGATATGTTCTTGAAATACTGTGACACTTTTGAATACGGCTTTCTACCTATCTAGAACCTATCGTCCAGAAGAATTCTTGGGTTGGACCAAGTGCGAACGATGATCATTCCTATGCAGTAAAGAACACTTTTCTTCTTGAAAGAAGTTTTTGCAAGGACCTATGCCTTGAAGATATACAGACAGATGAAGACAAACTGAACAGCAGTCTTTTGTCCTCAGAGTCTACTTTCATGCCAGTTGCTTCAGGATTGTCTCCAGTGTCTCCTACTTCAGACCTGAAGCTACATGGAATCAATTTGGGCCTAGAAGATGACGATGATACAGTGATCAAATGTCTGAGAGATGTTAATAGCGGAGAGACAGCTAGCAAGCAAGAAGCTTTTTGTGTTACAAGACAGCATTCGAAAAAAGCAGTGGGAAGTGTGGAAACTCAAGAGAATATCAGAGAGACTATGCTGTTGCCTTCTTCTGACCCAGTAACAGCTAACCTGACTGCTAATACTAGCAACTGTTCAGCATCCTCTGAAGACCAAGTTCTGCATAGTCACCTCAGCACCTCAGTAGGTACTGAATCAGAAGTTACAACTCTCTGTCCTGACCAGATGACAGGAGAAAGTTCTGATTCATTAGCTGTTGTCGATCAAGGTGCAGCTGAACTGCAAAGAATGACTAAAGCAGCTACCAAGCTTCAAGCCTGCTGGAGAGGATTTTACACAAGGAACTACCATCCCCGAGCCAAGGAAGTGCGGTATGAAATTCGACTAAACAGAATGCAGGAGCACATAATTTGCTTAACTGATGAAATAGAAAAGTAAGTTGAAAATACACAGCATGACCTCAAATCTGAATGGATATAATCATTGTTCCAGGTTATGTCAGAACAGGTATAAATGTATCTTGCTATAACTATTCACAGTAGAACCTAATATTGGTAATATAGGTCTGTTTTTACAGTAGAGGATCACTTTGTG
The DNA here is from genome assembly GCF_000699245.1 of Pterocles gutturalis. Taxonomy (NCBI): domain Eukaryota; kingdom Metazoa; phylum Chordata; class Aves; order Pterocliformes; family Pteroclidae; genus Pterocles; species Pterocles gutturalis. The sequence continues at coordinate 12,767 of NW_010133751.1, read as the reverse complement.
TAAGATAAACACAGTTATGCACGTACTCTCTAAGTGCCTTCTATAAGTGGCTTGGGATAGAACACACTTTTCTATTCCTCTGTTAGCAGGACTTGCATGTTTCACTGCATAACCAAAATAGAAATTGCTAAGTGTGAGGTTTTGGTGGGTTTTTTTTTTTACTTGTCTCCTAGCAATTACAGAGTCTGTAAATGAAGTGTCTGTATTAAGAGTTATTCCTCTGTTACTGGTGAAAAGAAGAATTCTCTCTGCCTTGCATGATACAATTTAAAAAGGCGATTCTGTGTTTGGTTCTGGTTTTTTCATCTTATGAATCCATGTTTGGAGGAGATCATTATCAAAGTTCCTCGATTTGTAAGATGTAAATTGTGGCTTTAGTTAATATATTTCAGGATCAGCCTGGGACCTGGTGGTCTGACAGGCTCTTTTTCCTTTAATATCACAACTGATAAAAATTCTGTGAGTCAAGTTGAGCTCTCAGTGAACCTCTAGAAACTCCCAATGCTTACCCATCATGCCTACATCCAAGTGATGTCAGCTGGGGAGAGAATAATTTAAAATAAAGAAGCACTATTTTAGTTTGTGGGGGTTTCTTTTGTGCAGGAAAAAAAGCACATCTACCTAAAATGAAGAGCTCAGGTTCAGTTTACAGAAAGACACCAAGTATTAACAAGTCAATAAATGTGCTGCAGCAAAAGAAAGCAGGATCTTAATGTAACTCTGGAAAAAAAGACTTGAAGTCAGCAGCTAGATATTGAAGGGAAGCCAGACTGCAGTAATATCCTAATGTTAGTCTCTGTATCTTTCAAGAGTGCTGTTATGTAAGTAGGCATATTTGTGTTCTTGTTGATCTTGTTGCCCAAATGTCGCTTATTTAAGCTACATAAATTTGGATGTGTGTTCTTCCAGACTAAGAGAAGAAAGAGAGGAAGATAAGATTCAGAGGCTTGTACAGGAGGAAGCTGTCAGATTTCTCTGGAACCAGGTAAATAGTTTTAGTCCTCTTATTTTTGTGCTTACATATGAATTTGAAAGGCATTATTTCATACTGTAGATGCTGAAGAGATAGTCAATATGGTTCATTTTTTCCAGTTATGACTTGGGTGGCTTATTAGAATCCAGTTGCCATGTTGTTTGCTATACTGATAATCCAGGAGAATATAACATTTAGAAGTATTAACGGAATAACACTGGTTTTGTTACAAAAGGCTAAATTATAGCTTGGTGTGGGAAGGAGGCCAAAATGCAAGGGAAGCTAAATAAATGTAGCAGAAGTATGAAGAATGGTGTGACTGCTAGATACCCAGGGCAAATGAAATGGTATCAAGCTACGTTGCTTGTGAGCAACTCCTTTCTAAAGTAGGAAGGTTACTAATATATTTTCTGAAATTGTTCTTCCAAAAATAAGACTGATTGAAATAACCCTGCTTATGAAAACATAAAGGTTCCCCATACTTGCTCTTTTTAAGAGCAGATTCCTTTTTCTTCAGGTACTTGAGCTGGGAGTCTTGTGTGCTTTGTCAGTGTTGGTCATCTAGGTTTAAAAGACATTATTTAACAGTGGGAAGAACATATTTTGCCTAAAGGTATAGCAAACCCTTTGTTAGTTCACTCAGTGTTAAATCTTATCCTAGAGCTTTGTTACTGATTGCAAGAAGTACTCTAGAAATCAAAGTACTTAATTACATTTCATAATGAAATTCTCTTTATATTTTACAGGTTAAATCCCTTCAACAATGGCAGCTTTCTGTGACACAAAATTTAGGTGCCACTTGGCAACCTGGGATCCCTTCAGCCAGTACTTTCTGTCGATCTGAACCATCTATTCAGTCATCCACACTTGAGCAAGAAACCACACCAGATGTTAGTTCTGCTTGGTTAGTTCCGGATAGTGATGTTCTTCAGGAAAAGTCTTTGTTGCAGTTCCCAGATTCTGGTTTTCATTCTTCCATGGCTGATCACACTCATGCTGGTGACTTGTGTAACTCTGAAAAGAGTTTAACAGAAGGAACTGAGAGCTCTCTTTCAGTGGAAACTGTCAAACAGTGTGGCAAGTCTGTTTCAGCGTGTTCTTCAGATGTGGAGGATGACCATGGGGAATGTGGGCAAAGTAAAGAGAGCTCTGGTAACGAGGAGGACAACAGACTAATGCAAGAGTATTTGAACTCTGTTCAGCAGTTGGAGGAGGCTGATGAAGGGACAAATTGCAATGATGAAATGGAAGGTAGCTGGCCACCAATTGCTGTTTCAGCAGAAAGCCAAGATTCTTTGTCTGACTCTGTCTCTGTAGATCTCCCTCAAAATACATCTTCCCCTATCCAAGGTGAAATCAGTCAGACACCAGAAAGCTGCAAATTGAATTCAGGAATAGTAGAAGGGAAGCAAACAGACTGTGATTCTTCATTTCAGATGCTGCATGTTGGAATAGCTGTATAGTATGCTCAGTCCCACAAAGGACTAGGAATTCCATTTCACTTTCCTTTTTCTTTCTTTTTTCCCATTTATACAAAACTTATTTTTCATGTGTGCTATATCAGTTTTTGACTCATGTTACCAATTTATGTTCTAGTTAGTATTTATTGATGTTTCTGAGGACTGACACTACCTATGCTAACCTGAAATCAGCAAAGTTCTCAGTGACAGTCATTATGCACTTTATTTTCAAACATAAACTGATATCCTAATAGCTGACTTCCATTAAATTAATTCTGAAGATTGGGGTTGTTGGTGGGGAGTGTTTGCTGTAAATTCACTTTAGTGAATGTATTAGTAAGTCTTTGAATTTTTTTTCTAAAAAGCAGGATTAAGTCCTTACTTTGCAAAGGGAAAGAAACAATGTGGGAAGAAACTGAGTCAATATAGGCAGCATGTGCATGTATGGATACAGCCTGATGAGAAAGATGAGAGCAGTTGCCTTTCAGAATTCTTCTGACTTTAACAAGAGTAGTTTCATTGGTATTTCAAAGATGCATTCCATGAAACCAGTGTCCAAGTCAGTGACTTCTTTTTGTCATGTGCATGAAGCTGCTGGCTAGGAATTAGGTCATTTACATACCTACTGAAACAAGGACTTACAGGAGTCAGACCTTAGGGAGCTTCAAACAAACGTCAAACATTTTTTTGTCCTGGGGTTGAATTTTCCTGCTTTCTCAGGTAAGACTCAAACTGGATCCAGTCGCAGCCTTTACTAAACAAGGATTTTGAAAGGGCATGTGATTTGGGAACATAGTTTCCAAGACTGCACTGCTGCATTACAGCAGCAGACTTGGTGACGTATGGTTTTCCTCCACAAGGATGTTAATGTCACTCTGGGATTTGGATCTGCATGGCTTTCAGAACATTAGTGCGTTTGGACGACAGCTACTTCTGTCTACAGGTATAAATATTAAAAGCAAATGTCATGACTTAAAACTATTTCTTGGCATCTCTGTTGGGTGTTTTGTTTGTTTTTAGTTTTTTCTCTGTATGTCCAGTATTTCACATTATAACTGGATGTGGATAAAAAGCCACATTTCTTCCCTGCTGGCAAATGTGCTAAGTTACCTCAGCTATGCTTTCCACTTAAACACTGTGCAAGCAATTGGGTTTGTATTTTGCCTAGACATTGACATGTTGTTTTTTTAATGGAAAAAGGTCAGGTATCTTAGTATACCACAAAAGCAGCAAGGGAAATCTGTTTTGCCATCCAATTTGTGATGGATGCTAGTAGAATGAGAGTTGACGTTGTGACTTCTAGGCGTCAGTTAAGTTTGCTTGTACTGCATTTTGCAACGTGCAGTGGAAGGCCAGTGTTTCAATCGTTTGCTAATATTAACTTCTCAGATATAAAGACACATGCATATTATAATTCTCTGAATCTGCAGGTTAACTTCTGGTGCTATGGTGTCATTAAAATCAACTAGTGCTGTTTTCAAGTGATTCTTATGACCTGACCATGTTACCATATAAAATAATTTTATTTTTGTAAAAGCTTTGGTTGCTTGTCTGCTTTAGGTTCTGAGTTGCCACTACTCAGGAGCTTGGCATGAGGCTCGTATCTGCTTGAGGCCTCAAAATAGCCTTTATTTGGAACATAAATGGTGTATGGGGCTTGTACCAGCCATCTACCCAGTGGTGAAGTTCACCTTGGAAGAATAAAGCTTGCCTCTGTATAGAGTAGTAATTTTCCCTACTCAAAAAAGTAACTTCTAGTGCACTAACCTTGCAAAAGAGCTGTCATTGCAGTCAAGCTGACATTTGACTGTGTCTTACAAACATGAGAACATTTCGGGGGGGGAAAAAAAATGCCAAACCTGAGGTGGTAGATTCTTAATGTGCTTTCTTTCTAACTCAGTCTAGTTACAGCATATTTGTAGCATAACCATATAATGAGATCTTAAAGCATGAGTGTGCTTGGGTATTGAAAGTTGTACAGGTGCATTAATGTATCACAACATATAATGAACTGTGCAAAGAAGTGTGTACTAGATGATCATACCCTTGTCTTTTGAAGAATCTCGACTTGCATTGAAATCTACTATGGAGATCTCCACAGTTCATAGGATTTGGCTCTTTGACTCTCAGCCTGTTTAAAAAAAACAGCTATCTTGTGTGAACCTTTAAAGAGACTTTCTTTGGGTTTTGAGAGAGAAATTATTTCTCTGTGAAACAGTTGTTGGACCTTACACTCTGGAGGTAGTGGTTAGGTGTAATAGAACAGTAAGTTCTCTTGTGGCAGAGTGGTGTATTTCGCATATGTAAGACCTGAGAGAAACTAGACCACTGTCTGGATAAAAATGTTTCACTTACTGAAGATGCTGAGGGGCCATATATATTTTTCTATTCTGTATTATTATCACTTTTGCTGCAGAATTAGAAAGAGAAGAAACAACTGATTTTGGAGGTGTCAGAGGGGAAAAACTTGGTGAAACTTAATTTTTCATGGCATCCCTATACATTTCTTGATATTTCCCCTATTATTAGGGTTTGCAAACACAAGAAGACTTATTTTAACTAATGCTTAGGTCAACTGTTGGCTTTTTTTAACCTGTAACCTCTATATCCAAAATTTATTTTTACAAAGGTACAGCAAAGTGTGTGCCAACATATAATCATCTTTCTCTTACTCTTTTGGGGAAGCTGTGAAATATGGATATTGTTTTTTTCTGGTGTTCTGAAAAGTATCTTGCGTGTGTAGAAGATGAGTTGCCTAAATATACAGAAGCTGCAAAGAATGATGAAGTTTTGGATTCATTAATCCAAGTTAATGTAATTAGTTTGTATATGCACAAAATGTTTTCATCCTGACCATTAAAATACAGGGAAAGACAGGGTGATAGGGTGGAGAAATAAGAAATCAAACTGGATGTTTACTTAAAAATGGCTTCTTTCACTCTGGTTTGAGCTCTCAAAGAATCGTGCTATGGAAATACCATAGTTTAATGTATGGCTTAACCTTTACTCTTCTTTGTCTGTATACGTTTTCTTCATCTAGGTACGTAATATTCTTTTACCTGGATAGGGATGCACAGCTCTCTTTGGAGATGGTGGAAATTTCATAAAGGAGTTGTAAGGCCTAATATATGAAAATCCATGTCTGGAATTTCCTTGTATAATATTGTACATCTTTCAGCATTTTCCTTTTGCAAGGCTTCATATTCAAGAGAAGAATGTGCTTTATAGAAGGAAAGCTTGTCTGTCATACTTTGTCCTGGACTGATCCTCCTGTGCTGATGGAAGAGGTTACTAAGGGTTATTTGTCAGGCAATGTTGTCGGCTTTGCCGTGAGTATAGTTTAAGGGCTTCTTTAATTTGCTTCAGAAAAATCATCTGGATATAGCTCAGACTATTTAAACTGTGCCACATGACTAGTTTTACCCCAGATTAGGTGGTTGGCACATGCAAACCTTCTTCAGCTAGTGTATGGCAGAAATTACTCTTGCCTGCTTTTCTGAAGGTAGGGACAAGGAGGAAGGTAGAAATGCATTTATATATATTTTCAGGTTCAGTCTGTGATGGTAACACCAGCTCTTTTATGATTGCTATTTAAATTTTCTTCTAATTATAGTTTACACATTTCAATCACATATAATCAAGAATGCTTTTTTTTTTCTACCACATGTAATATTTGACAGACACGATTACAGACAGAATTTGGAAGGTAGAAGAATATCATCATCAGGCCTCTTCACATTTTATATTTCAAGGGTTTTTTTGAGGTACTTGGATTGTATTGATTCCTCTCTATTGGGTAACTTTTTTATAAAAGAAAAACACAAGGCAATGCCTTGTTAATAACAGTAAGTAAATTTCTGTTTCTGTTGCCTACTGTGAACTGAGCTTAATGGTCACAACTCTGGTGTTAGTACCTAAAACTGTAATTTAAATGAATGGGAGATTTAGCTGCTGAACAAATGCAGGAACTGTAATGGGATTTTTTTTTTTTTTTTGTGGTGACTATTCCTGTGTGGTGCTATTTTGTAATCAAAGTATATGTGGCAAGGATGGAATCTTTAAAAGGTCCTGAACATTGGCCTAACTCTGCTTTCATTTCCTTAATAGAAAGCAAGGTTATGTTTAAGTTGAGTCTTTGTGAACTGGCTGTCTAAATTGGGATATCATCATATTTACATCTCCAGAAGTGTTCTTATACCACAAAGCAAGACGGCATTAAGACTGCAAATTTTATTTTGTTGCTTCTAAAACACAAATATCTTTCAGCAAATACTTGAGAAAGTCCTTGTTAAACTGAATTGCAGAAGCCTAACAGTTTGTTTATAGTTGAGCTCCTTAAGCATAGATTCTACTATTTGCATGCAGCAATTTAAATAATGCACTTAGCAGCCAGTCTGTCTGTATATACAAAAAACAAGGGGTTTTTTTTCTGAATAATGTTTATATGTCACTGAGCTTGCAAATTGTTCCTGGTTTCTATGAATTTGTATATATTGTCTGAAGAACTTCAATCTTAGTTACTACTTGTAGCAGGCTGTTTGAGCAAAAATGGATGATACATTCCTTTGAGATTACCTGGGTACTTTTTACTGGACTTGAAGTTGCAGTGTGTCTCACGCGGATACACTTTTTCCTGATAGGATAGAATTGTAGCATTTAGTGGAGATTGAGCAAGTGACAAAATGTAAAAACCGATCAGTTCCCCTACTTTTAGCTAGTGGAAAATAGACTTTTTTTTCCTGTTTTATGATTTTTTATTTTCCCTTGAGGACTGTGCCACCCAAGTAAGTAAGCATCAAGTATTCATGAAGTCTTTCAAAAAGTCTTCTTTAATAGTTACAGGTGTTTTTCCCAATTTGGCTTTCTAGGACAAGTTACTGAAAAACACTTGCTGTCTGTATGCCTGACAAAAAAATTGGGACTTTCTGTGTATTTTTTAAATGCTTTCTTTATGTCAGTAATGGAAAAAGCACAGGATCCTTTACTTGCAAAGACATTAAGCAGTATTTATCAGGAAAGGTGCTTTATGTCTTGGAAAGTGCCATGCCAAATTTTATTGTATAAGAGCTCTTAATGGGAAACTTATTTTCTGGCTTCATTTCTTTTTTAAGTATATGGGCCAAATTAATTTGTAGCATAATTCTACTGAATAAATTTTGTTGAGTCTTTCACAGTAGTATTCTACCTCTAAACTAAAATCTGGAAAGAATAACAATTAGGCATTAATTAGTCTTTCTACTTCTCACTATTTTCTGTGAAGAATGGTGGGTGGTTAAATTGGTACAGTTCATATATTTTCTATAAGTGTTTACATTTCTGGATTTATTGTTTCTTAAATATTTTGTTTGTACCTCTGAGTTTTGAATTTTAAATAAACGATTTGTATGTTTATTGAAAATGTTAATTTGTACTTGATCCTGACTCTTACAGCTAACAATCATTGTCTTACAGTGGGAGGGCTCTTTTGGAGATAAAAAGTTTAGAAATACAAACCAGTGATGACAAGGTGAGCATTAGCATTCATGACTTGGTACAGCTGAGGCATCTAGTGGCCCACTAGATGTGTCAGTGTTGAAGACAGCAAGAGTGGGGTAGGGTACTTGACATTTATATGCCAACTGATTAGTAGATGCTGCAGAAATTTGTATTCATGATTTGCAGTCCTTTGTTTCTATCACTGGCCTTCTCTATGATGTTCTTAATTCCCTACTGTGTTTAATTTAAAAGATGTGGCAGTATTCTGTAGAGAGCTTTCTAGAAAGAGCGTTAAGACTATGGGCTTATCAAAAGAAATACAATTGCAAAACACCTTGTTCCCTCTCCTACTATTTTGGTTTGGTTAGATACCTACTGTGTGCTTAAATAAATGAAGACTAAACATCTTTCGAGCTTTAACAGACAAACAGTCCAGGAGCTCAGACATGTATGAAAGTCATAATTTACTGCAGGACAGTCATCGCAAAGGTAAAAAAAAAATAATAAACCAAACAAAAATAACTTTGTTTTGCCTAACTCTCATTTCACACATGGAGGTTAGTGGACATTTTTTAACAGTTTACTATGTGTTTCCACTTCATTACACTGAATAAATTAGCTGAGGTTTTTAAGTGAGGCTCTTCTTGCTCTTCTGTGAAGATATTTGAAAGATAGAAATGGGCACAGCTAAAGTGACCTTCACTTCAGGTCTTGAAAGAGAAAGGCAGTGCTGTTTTCTCTTGGAGTAGTTAAGACCTTACAGCTGTACTATTAAGTTTAAAAGCTGTGTGTTATAAGGATAGTAACCATAACACTTCAGGAGCTCAGGTTGAAGGTTCTTCTCGTCCCTGTTTTTGATTCATATTTGTAGTAAGATTGGGCCTTAAAATATTTGTCTAGAGTTGGAAAATAAAGGGATAAATATATCTAGTGGGCAGACACAATTTTGTTCAAATGGAAGTCGTTACTTTTAATTTTATGGGCTGAAATTCTTACATATGCTAGGAGATGAGTTTCTTCTGTGTATGGTGGCATGGTTTTAAAAACTCATGTTAATTCTATATAACCTTATGTCCAGGTGATAGGTGAGGTATTTTTTCCCCTTCACTCAGGTGTTACCATGTGGAAACTAATTTACTGTATTGATACAGTTCCAAAAGCACAAACCACTATGTCCAAGTGTAGCTTGCATCAGTACATCATTGATTTCAAGCCATAGTACTGCATTTGTGAAGGATATGTGTTGGTGTAATACATCAGGCTGAGGTATAGGTAGGAGGAAGTATTTCTTTGGCCTATATTGGACAGCACGTGGACATCCTAACAGACTTTAATACATGGGCTTCTGCAACTTTATCCATGTCACTGATGGGTGCTCATTCTCATTTTCTCTCTATAGCTTGGTACAAGTTTTGCCTACACATAAAGATGTTTTCAGACATGTTCCTTGTGATGCTCCATCATAACTTGTGGGTCTGGAAAGGTGCATGCCACAAGTCTTGCAAGTAATCCAGCATGTTCTAGGAGCATCAAGACCAGTGGAGTTAACATGCTACCCTGGGTGATTGTACCTGTTATCCCTGTGGGGACTTCTGGAGGACTGGTGGGACCTTTTCAGGTACAGCCCGTCATTTTTGGTAGAATTTGTGAACATGAAGGCTTTGGGATTGCTCAAGTCTACCCCCTTTTCCCTTGCCAAGATCTTTCTTGCCTGCTGTCATGGTTTAACCCCAGCTGGCAATCACCAGCCCACAGCTGCTCACTCACTGCCCCCTCCCACTCTGTTGGGATGGGGGAGAGAATCAGAAGAGTAAAAGTGAGAAAAATCAAAGGTTGAGATAAAGACAGGTTGGTAAGCAAAGTAAGTGTCATGCATGCAGCCAAAGCAAAACAAGGAATTCATTCACTGCTTCCCATTGACAGGCAGGTGTTCAGCCACCTCCAGGAAAGCAGGGTTCCATTACATGTAATTGTCACTTGGGAAGACGAGCGCCATAACTCCAAAAGTCCCTCCTTCCTCCTTTTCCCCCTTTTCCCCACAGCTTTTATTGCTGAGCAGGGTGTCATATGGTGTGGGATATCCCTTTGGTCAGCTGGGGTCAGCTGTCCCAGCTCTGTCCCCTCCCAACTTCTTGTGCACCCCCAGCCCACTCGCTGGTGGGGTGTGAGCAGCAGAAAAGGCCTCCAGGCTGAGTGAACACAGCTCAACAATAGCAAAAACATCACTCTATTATCAACCTGTTTTAATCACAAAAACATAGCCCCATAGTACCAACTAGAAAGAAAATTAACCCTATCCCAGCTGCTCTTTCTGATATGTCCAAGACAACATTGACCAAGGGAAGAAATAGCAGAAAATTTCATACAGGATGCCCAAATGAAACCAGTTACAGCCTTTGACTTCCAAGACTTTTATCTGTCTGTGAAAACTGGGAAGCCCATGATTGCAAAGGATGCCCTGGAAAATGTAAAATCTGTGACACATGGTGTTAAAATTGTTCATGTCTTGGGCTGAAAGCAATAAATCATTACTAAAGCCTAAACAATTCTCAAAGGATGTAGGGTTGTGAAAACAGCCAGGGCTGTTTTGTTAGCATTGTACTAAACTGCATTCAAGCAGCAGCCTTTGTGATGTCTCTTCCTGTCCCTATTTGTTACACCAGCTGAAGTTCTCTAGTCCCTTGAGAATTTGCAACACATTTTATGGTGTGGGAAGTGCACGGAAATGAGCTGAGGTCACCCCTCCTTATCTGTGTAGAGGCTGAGGAGAAAGAGGAGACAACTCTACAGCCTGAACTCTCTTCTAGTCCTTCCATGGTTAGCTCCTACAGCTGCTTCAGCTTGAAGTTAAAAGCAAATGTGTGTGCTACTGGAGCCTGTGTTCTCAAGATCCACTCCATAGCTGATCTGTCTGGGGTGGAGTTCATTCACTTGTCCTCTTCTGGTTGTGGCTTACTTGTTCCCAGTTTTGATACTTTTTTCTACAGGAGATTGGATGTCCTTTTGGTCTGATTCTTGGGCTATACTCATAGATACCTAGAGTCTTAAGCACATGAAGTAGCTATCCTTTCGCTAGCAGGACAGGTAAGCTGCTTCATATTCATAGTTGCCTGATGCTTTCCCTTCTTTGGTGTAGTAGTATCAGTGTTAAACTCTGCTGTATGTGCTCCAGGTAGTCTTTGGTTGAGGTGTCTGGGACCACCGCTCTTGTCTGGTGGAGAGAGGGTAAAGGAGCACTGGAAGAACTTGTCTGAGTCCCAAAGGAGAACAGAACTGCCTGGAGGCAATGGGAAATTATGTTCCTGCGTGTCCCTGGAGTGCGGAGTGCAGCACAGCTGCTGGAGGGAAGATCTGTAGCAGATTTGCTGGTGCAGAAATGAGGTGGAAAGGCTGCTTGGTGCCTGTAGGTAAGCTGCTCTGTAACCTTCTGCAGAAGGAATTGAGGAAGCTGGAAGCGGATTCTTCTGGCAAAAACTCTATCCTTTTGCAAGATTTAGATGATGTGAAAAGGGTCTGGGCAACACCAGATCAGCAAAAACGTTTTTTCCAACCAAGTCAAATACTCCCTAGTTGCTTCTATGCCTGAAACCAGGGGGCATGCTGGTTTCAGAGGTCAGAGTGAAACTCTGCCCAGATGCATTAATATCCTGCGTATTATTGATGCAGGTGAGAGAGAGAAGGGCAAGGGGGCCAATGGCCCAGCATAAGTTCACCGTACTCCATGTAATTCTGGAAAAAGAAATAAGGAAAGATTGATTCTTTTTCATTATCTGTCTTTCCATACTCTTCTCAAAATAATTGCCAAGTGTCTCTGGTGTGATAAACTGGGAGGGATATAAGGTGAGTGACAGCTGTTGAACCTGTATTGTTGGGGGACTAATGACATTGAAATGTTGCATGTAGAGCAGACCTTAACAAAGCTGTTGGCATTCAGATAACTTAAAACCGAACAGCCTTTCACAAGGTCCCTTCACACAGAGTGTGGGGGAAAATGTTCAGGCATCAGTTTATGGCCTTTCTCTGCACAAGAGCTTACCACGTTAGAGATTAGAAAACATATTTGATTCATTATTAAGTCTTCATCAAGACTAACTACAATAACTGAAGAATTTCTTGAGAAAAATAGTGTGGGGTTCCTTTGCCATCATTGAGGGGTGGTGAAATGTAAAATATGGCAGAGAATAGCATAGCAGGACCTACGTCCTGTGACGAGCAGAAGCTTTGTCATTGTTGTCATTGTCTATCCCCTCACCCCCACCATCACTCCAGTTGTATCACAGAGATGGGCTTATGCCTGGCATTTAGCATGCTCATTAGAGTTTTGCCTTGGGTCTCACTTTGAACTGAGGCGTCTGTAGGAGAACTTGATGCACTGCATGGCTCGCGAAAGAAGAGTGGAGAGAAATGAGACTGATATAAAAGTGATAAGCTTAATATATTAAAGAGGAGAAAAAAATCCATACCAAGTATCTTTCCACACACTGTCTTTTTAGTGTTCTGCTTATACAGATGCCTTTCAGTTCTTGACTGACAGTGTATAGTACTCATCAAAGCTGTTGCCTGGGCGGCTTTTGCTTTCCATCTGCACTGGGTAATCGTCATTGCAACCTGGGGAAAGAAGGAGGAAAGCAGAAGTGAGCTCACTTAACTCATTCAAAATAGCTGTGGCTGAGGGGGGTGGGGGCAGGAGACAAGAGCAGGCACTTAATCTTTGAAATAGCTAAAGCATCACCTTCACAGCGCTGTTCCAGGATCGCTGCAAGACCCCCCCACCCACATTCAGCCAGGAGCTTCCCCCGCCGCGGCCCGGCCCCTCCCCAGCGGCCTGCGCTCGCTGCCCAGCCTGGGCGCGGCAGTGG
>NW_010133750.1:0-12455 GCF_000699245.1 Pterocles gutturalis | reverse complement strand
AGCATGTTGTTGGATGCAGGAGATGAATGTTGTATAGTCTCTATTGGATGCTGCATCTGGAATTTACACTTCTGGTATACCCAGCACGGTCCATGTCCATGGTCTGTAAGTTGAGGATGTCAATCTCAGGGAAGTTGCCGGACATCAGTTCTGATCCCATTGAACCTGCATGATTCTTAATAGAATATCATTAGTATAATATATAACAATCATAGCAATGATAGTATGCAATGGTGGCAGGGTTATGCAGAAGTTAACACTGTACAACTAAATTTATCGGTCACATTCACCCATCATCAAATTCCCTTGAGGTACACATTGAACCTCGCCGTCCTTCTGCATTACCCACCGAGTATACCCAGGTCCTTGAGCAAAAGCAATCCCACGAATGGGTTTACCTTTACCCGAGACAGGAATAAACTAGACTGTCTTCCCCAGCATATTTTTCTTTCGGGTCACTTGGTGGAGTGGGTTTACAATCTGACTGTAGTCCAGAATATGCATTCTCCAGAAACCCACAATGTCTAAGAAGGCTTGTGTTTCCTTCTTGTTTGTTGGTGGCGACATGGTTGTTATTTTATTGATCACATCCATTGGGATGTGATGCCATCCATCTTGCCATTTTATTCCTATAAACTGAATCTCTTGTGCAGGTCCCTTGACCTTGTTTCATTTTATGGCAAAGACACGTTTCAGGAGGATTTGTATCACTTTCTCTCCTTTCTCAAAAGCTTCTCCTGCTGTGTTGCCCCACACGATGATGTCACTGATGTATTGCAGGTGTTCTGGAGCTCCACGCTGCTCCAGTGTGTTCTGGATCAGTCCATGGCAAATAGTGGGGCTGCCTGGGGCAATCGATTCCAGGTGTACTAGATGCCCCTCCAGGTGAAAGCAAACTGAGGTCTGCACTCTGCTGCAGAGAAAACTCTTTAAAAAAGGCACAGACAGGGCTTTCAGTGCAGTAGGTTTGAAATTTCAACTGGAAGATGATACAGAAAAATATTTTTCAACTGGAAGATGACACTTCCTCTAAAGTTTTTTGGCACAACTGAAAAAAAAAAAAAAAAAAAAAGCATTAAGAAAAATTCCAATGCAGTGAAAAGTGTTAGGTGCAGTAGCTGGTAACTCACTGGTTTCAGTGATATCAGTGCTGTTACTCTTCAAAATGTCTGTTATTTTCAGAAAAAAAACCTTAAAATTTTAAAAGACAGGAGACCCTTTTCACTTGCAAGTGCTACCATTTTGGACAAAGGTTGATGATCAGGTACATGTGTATTAAGTAACTTGCTCTTTATTACAATAAAATATGAGCTACCACACTAGGACATTAAAAAATATTAAATGGAAAAATATTGTAGATTATCCTTGTCTGGATGTGTAAGTGCATGCACGTGGGTAATCTTGATGTGGTTTTAAGCAGCACTAGCAGAAGACCAAATTCAAACCCTGAATCACTTGAGTTGTTAAGAAAAGAGCCAAGATTCACGTTTTTACAGAATGACTTGTTTCTTGAGCAAGTACAGTCATTTCATTAGTTTAATATTATTCTGACTTTTTTAAGGGTTTTCAAGCTTTCTCATTTGTTTCCTCTCTTCTTCCCCTCATTTATAAGCTGGTAAAAAGCATGCAAAAAATTCGAGGCAACCCCTAAGCTTAGAACAAATGGCTAGCCTTGGAGCATTTCTCATCAACACTAGAAATTCAGTCCAGGACAGTGAAACCGACAAGTCAGCGCTCCACGATGACAGAGGAAGACTTTGAAAAGAAGAAGAAAAAGAGTCATCAATCTCCTTTTTTTTTTTTTTTTTTTTTTTTTTAATGTAAACAAGAGAGGTCATATCTTTCTAGCCTATGTAGCCATTCATTCCATTTACAGTCTCAGCTGTGAAAAGTCTATGGGGAAGTATGTATGGGCAAGAATACTCATTCTGTTGCCAGGGGAAAGAGAATAGTTGAGCTTATATTTGATCTTGCCCATCATACTTCGTCCTTTTCATCTGTTGTCACGCCACATCACACCATCATGACAGAGTAAGCTGTCTGAGCATCTTGACCCAGCTATTGCCGTCCTTCTGTGCTCCCCCACCCGGTCACGGACAGGGCCTTTCCAGAGGTACTAGAAGTGGGAATCTTTTCAGACAATACTTCACGAGGCTATTTATAGAGCAAATTGTTACAAAAATGGCTCTGGAGCTGACATGTATTTTTCTTCTCTAGGGTAAGAGATGACCTGTCCCTCCCTGCAGTGCTCTCTGCAGGCTGACGCTTCCTGAACTGGTTCCATATGTTGCAATTCCTTGACTCTCATCCAAGTTTTACTGTAACGAACACAAAAATGCGTATTTTACCCTCAATAAGCATCTCCAAGGCTGTTACAGCAACTGATCTCTGCACTTTATGGAAGCAGGTGTGACGTGCTATATGACTGAAACAGCTAGTACTTATTCTCTTTCTTAGACAATTAAAAGGATAGCACTTTATAGGGATGCTTGCGACACTAGTCTGTGACTTTTCTATTTGCTTCTGTAGCAAATTGAAAGATTTAATAACTTCCCAACCTCTCCCTGCATTCAAAGGCTTTTTATGGAGTATGAAATGGCTATAAAAGAAGGACTTGGAAGTAGAAAAAAAAAAGTTACCTAGACAATTTTCCTGTTCAGGAAAGACATGCTGGGAGAGAGCAAGTCCTGCTTTACTTTTTTTCTGACTGTATTTTCATGGTCCTTGCTGAGTGATGTTATCTGAAGCAAAATATCACATGCTATGCGGTCTTCCATGTGCCAGGTCTCATGGTAGATAAGGAACTCCTTCTTCTTGATGTTTTACCAGGCATCTGAAAACTAGTAAGACATTTGGTAGTGGAACATTTTTTTCAGTGGAAGATGTACTAACCCCAGAACTTCCTTTCTTCTGATGGATGGAGATCCACAAGTGACAGCTTCAGATCATATCGATTTGCTCAGATCTTACTAAGCTGTTAGGAATAAGTCAAAGGATTCTTCAATGCTCTGAGGTGGTAAATTACATTAATCTGAGCTATGCTGTGATTTTATTTTTTACTTTCTTAGACAGAAAGAATCATAGAAGTGTTGGTTGCATGGGACTTCTGAAGGTCATCCAGCCTCCCACTTGAAATAGGACTATTGCCAACACTAGATGAGGTCAGTGATGGATTTGTCTAGCTGAGTCTTGAAAATCTCCAAGGACAAAGATTCCTCAGTCTTTCTGGGTGACTTCTAACCTGCACCTGCCTCCTGTTGAAGAAGTTTTTCTAATGTCCAGTATGAAGCTTCTGACCCACAACCTGTGGCCAGTGTCCTCTGTTAGCTAGCCTGGCACTACCTAGAAGAGTTTGTCTCTGCTGTCCTTGTAATGGTTCTTCACACTGTTGTCAGCTGCTTTCAGATTGTCTCCTCTTCCTCACACCAGCCAAACTCAGATCCCTCATCTTTGCATGATGTCCTCTAGACCTAAGGCTCTTTTGGTGTCCCTCCACTGCAGCTCTCCAGCTTTTCCACACCCCTCTTGAACTTGGGACACAAGATCAGACGTAGTATTCTGCAGTCTGCTGACCACACTCCCCCTCAGGAGCAACTCAGGATGAAACTATTAATGATGAGGGCTCTGTCAGGTCACCTTTGATGTGGCCTTCACTGCAACCTTCAAGTTTATTTCAACAGGCAAAAGGAAATTAGATTTGTTCCTTTGCAAGGACACATAGAAAAAAATCCAACAAAATTAAATAGCCCAGTGGTATCTTTCATAAGAGTTAACATTTGGATCTCCATGTTCTTCTGACTTCTCATGGTCTTTTGTCTTCTAGTTTAATTAGGTTGGTGGTTTGGGAGGCTTTTAGCTCTGCGTACCTGACTGCTTATTCTGTATGAATGAATCTGCTTATTGTCAGGTCTATTTATCCACCTGTATGGAGGCATTTGCCACCAGGGTGTCTGGACAGGGGTAGAGTGCTATATGCAGGTCTAGGGAAAATTGACTAATGTCAGTGAAATTCCAGTAAGGATCAATTCGGCACTGGTCACTGCAAGAAGGAAATTTCAGCCAGCAAGATACATGCATGTTTTCTAGTACAGGTCAAAGGGAGGACTAAGTACATTCTGAATAATTTCAGAGTTGGGTATTCAGCAGAATGCCATGTTCTCTTCAAGCCTCAAATAAATGTTATACGAAGAGTATACCTGTTCTTTTTTATTTGGGCTTTTTTCATTCCTCTCTTTCTGTTCCTTTTCACAACAAACTTTGGTAAACACAGGAAATGGGATTCATTATTCTATATAATACTTTTAAAATCATTTTAATAGAAAAGCTTTATATATTTATGGTTCTATCAAAAAAATGTGGCTAAAAATAGAAATAGTTTCCTCTCATCAAGGAACGAATCAGCCAAATGTTATTGCTATAGAAAATATAAGTCACGTTGGATTACCACCTGACATGATCAAAGCTAAACTACTGTCAACTTTAAAGCAAGAAAAATATCAAATTATCGCAGATTTATGAAATATGTTTAGAACTTGTGATGGGTTAGCCCTTGGCTGGGGGCCAAAACCACACACCCACTCACACAATTCACCCCACTTCCCTCCACACCCCACCTGAGGATAAGGGAGAGAATTAAAGGCGTAAAGGGAAAAAAGGACTCATGGGTTGAGATAAGGACAATTTAAAAACTAAACTACAATAATATTGAAAATAGTACTATATACAAATACACAAATGAGTGGTGATACACAGTGACGCTTACCCCCCTCCCCCAACCCAATAACCAAGGCTCAGCCTGTTCCCGGCTAATGATCCCGGAAGCAGGGAGAGTCCCGAAAAAACGCACTCACGGAATGGAGGTAACAGTCTGAGCGTCCCAGACAGAGAGCTGACCGGGGTGTGGGTGGGAAGGCCTTGGGAGAGCGGCCACCTGGAGCGAGATGATCCAGAGCCAAGAGAGATCTGGAAACCAAAGGGACCCAGAACAAAAAGGGACGATCTTCCAGAGGGTCCTCACCTATATACTGGGCATGACGTGTATGTTATGGAATAGATTGTTGGCTACTCTGGGTTTCAATTCTGAACTTAAGATCAAATCCTAGGCTAGTAACCGACTGTGCTTCCTCCCTCTTCTGCCGACCTTGGCAGCAGCACAAAGCAACGCTTCTTATCAGCTTTCTTCTGAGAACAAATCCAAAACACAGCCTCTTGCTAGCTATTATGAAGAAAGTTAACTCTGTCTCAGCTTAACCCAGGACAGAACTACATTAACTCCTTTCAATTCTTTCATAATACAGTCAAAAAGGAAAAAGTTACACTTCAGTGAAGGAATTGATTGTAGCTCAAAAGGAGTTAAAACCAAAGAAAATCAGAAAAGTTCTGAGTCACAACTCAAAGATCAAAGGAAGGGAGTTAACTGTTAGAAGAAGATGAGTTAACATTTTGATACCATTAATTATGCAAAGCATGAATGTAGTTTTGGGGTACGCTTGCACTCGGGATTCTAAATTTACACGTATTTTCACCATCAGATAGAGTTTTTCAAGATGGCACAACCAATTTGGAAAAGTCTAAGATTCACTGATCATAAAATTCGCCCTGTTAAAATGCCTCTGCTGATCATAAATAATTTGGTTAAATTTGATCCTTTTTATATATAATTTGCATAAATATTGTTCCATTAATATAGATATCCAACCTGCTGGGAAATCTTAATGACCCAGAAAATAGAAAATGCATAAAATAGAAATAACATTCCCTATATGTATTTATATATATATATATACACATACATATATTTGCACATAGAACTTTATTTATTATATAAATTAAGCCACCAGTTTTGAAAGTAGCTCCTCAGAATCAGTCGTAAGTTTTTAAGCACCCACCACACCATATACATGTGGTCTCCAATCCATTCTTCCATTCTTTAGCCAGGATGTCTGCATTCGGCTAAAGCTGAGGAGCAGTGTCTGCATTTTCTAAATGCTCAACATGCCCTTTGTTTATTTGGACCCTGTCTTCTTGGCAGACGGAGAGGTTGCCTCAACTATTTGGAGAATTTAAGACAGGGAAGCTGGCATGGGTGTCTCCATGAGCTCTGGGAGCTAATGCAACTTGAAAGGGTGGCCCAAATTGTTTTGGGATTTATAGATCTCAAGTTATCACCATCTTACAGACTATATCTGCAACTGAAATTTGCAGGACTCCCTACATTAGGAGCAAAATCAAATAATCAGGCAGCATATTAGGAATAGGAAGAATGTGTTTCTTAGAACAACAATGTTAAATGCAAAATGTGCTATCCATAAGCCACTGTCATCATCCCACAAAGGTGAAGTAGCCTCTGGTCTCTGACACAGCACCTGGAGCTGATCCATAAAGCATCAGGACAAGACAAAGCAATATTGCAAAGCACGTGTTGGGTCTTACAATGCTGTGGTTTAAACTCAAAAATAATTTGTGTAATTTTGCATCTATACCTCTTCCTAATCAGTTGACATGTGTTGCTTGGTGTATCCTGACTGGGAAAAAGCAAGTAGGTTAGAAGGAAAGGATGCCTGGAACTTATTAATGTATTCAAGTTAGTTCCCTATAAATAAAGAAATACATTCTCTCACTTATGATGATAGGTCATTTTTTTCTCTTCTAGAAACCACCACCTTTCCCAGAAGAGAAGAGTCCAACTGTAATTAATTGTAACACTGGTCTAGTGTCAAGTAAGGATAACAATATTTCACAAAAATTTTACTTCTTTTTTTTAGATCAGTAAGAGCAATATGATGGTCTTGAGTTTGTTTGCAAAAGAATCAACAATAGGACTTACAGTGTTTTCAAGGAAAAACAAAATGTCAATAGTCTTATATTTTTAATAATGATCTTATTGCTGTAATCTTGGCAGCCTTGATGTGTGTTAGTTTCTTTGCTGACAACATCAGTGGAGCCAAAATATTTACTGTAGGTGGGTTCTGCTGAGCTTAAGTGGAATGTGTAGGGTCAGAGTACATGTATTTCTAATTTTAGTATTGTTGTTTTGGGACAAATGCTGTGTATAAGCCTAATTTGCTATACATCTGTAGTAATTTTATGTGAGAAACTACACACTCACACAAAAATAATTATTTTAACCCAGTCTGTGCATCATACAATATTCACTTTCACTGGTCATTCTCTTGCTGATGAAGTGCTCCTGCTATTTACAACAGAACTTCTGTTGATGCTGCTAAGAACAAGAAAGAAGCTGCTTGGCTTTGTGGCAAGCATGGCAATAACTGGTTGATTTTTAAGGGCCTGAATAATACAATTAACACAGGACAAAGTGGGGAAGCTTAGGCTTACCTGCACTGCAGCACGCATCTGCCATATGTGTGGGTGATAAAGGGGCAGGGGGATGCCGTGCAGGTAACAATTTTACTCATTTACAGATTAGTGCTTCCTTTCTCAGTGGTCTGCCTTAAAATAAAAGTGCTACATACTGGAGAGAAGTGACGGTGTTGGCAAGCATGGAAATCACTCTGTTGCTTTATAAAGTCCTGAAAAGGATCAAACCCACCTTAATGAGAGAGAGTGGTCATTCCTTTGATAACAGGTAAACCGGACATGCTGTTTTCAGCAAGAAACGTTGCTGGAAAGCCTAAAGAAATTTCAGCCTAATGCTTTGCTTTCAAGTACTGCCCTCTTTTGCATTGTGTGGTCATTCTGATGAAATCTGTGTGACTAGTTTTCCACATGCTTTTAAATAAGGAGGCATAACACCTTAGGTTTCCCAAAGAACAAACATCCAAAAAGTTCTTGCTAGAGAGCACAAATTCCTGAAGGCTCACTCCTCCCAAAAGATGATCAAGTCCTTCCCAGGTCATAGTAAACCTAACAGTGATCTGTGTTCACTAACTGATTAGAGTTTTATTTAAATTTTCAGTTGCTCAGTACAAGCAGCTATTAGCATCATTCCGTTTGTAAAAGAAATAAGTTATAAAGTCTAAATCCTGTGAGCTAAGGCCTCCATACCCTCTCCCCACTTCTGTTGCAGGTCTATCACTATATGGACCCATGCAGGCCACTTGAGAGTATTTTAAAAAGCTTTGATGCAGTTTGTTTGACAGAAACTATGGTCTCTGTTATTATCATAATTTTCTGAGATGCTGACCTCTGACCTCTCTCCTTTACTTTTTCTCTAAAACCTGAAATGTTTATTTAGATGCCTATGTAATAAGATATCTTAGTGTCTGGTTTCAGATTTACCCCACTGAAAATACCGCCTTGCAACTGGAGATGTTGAAGTAGTTTTCCGACATCATTACATGCTGGTAAGGCAGTAGCAGGCCCGGGAAAATAATACTGAAGGAAATTTTTCAATTCACAATATGAGGTTGAGACCTTCTTACCTCATTGGGGCAAAATAAGGTTATCATAGCAGCTGTCCCATCTGCTTATAGTTTAATATATTTTCCCTGTCAGACTGGACAGCAGTTGCAGCCTTATCATTGAGATATCGCTGAGGAAAATCCTTCTAAACACTAAAACATTAAAGGGTAGGGTTGATAGGTTTCCTTTCAAACACAAAACCAGAGGACCGTCTTTCAGTCCAGTTTTACCCCTGCAGTGTGAGTTAAAAATCAATGAGATTTTGCATAAGTCCAAGCACATCTGGGAAGAGCAAAAGGTGGCATTTCTGATTCCTGCCTGCCCTCTCTCATTTACATTGTGGGAAAAGAGCATTTTCCAAGCAAGCTCATGACACTTTGTGGATCCAGTTTTGTGTATTTTTTTCTGCCTGGAGGGTAGAGGACAAGCCTGCAGACTGCAGGAGAGCTAGCACAGGGCTGCAAGTTAATATATAATGCTATTGCCAACGTAATTTTTAAATTACATCACTTGAGACCTGCTTACAGGGATATGCTTTACCAAATGAAACTCTGTGAATCAGAGGCAACCTGTCTTTCACCACCTAACATAGCCCACTGGAATGCAACTCACCAATTTTAGCAAATTTTTTTTTTAATTGTGTTTTTAGCACCAGATGAATATGATCAAATCCCCTCCAGCTCCCAAATGCTCCTCTAGCTGTTCTCTGTGTTTTCCTGCTGGAACCACAGCCTGATGCACATTCTCAGACTTGCTGATGAGTCACCCGACACAGGAGGACGTGGGGACGGAGCTTTGCCCACTGGCCCGCGCAGCTGAAAACCAATACTGGTTGCTATTTAGATCAACAGCAGAAATGACAGTGTATTTGTGACATTTTTAAGGATAGTTCAGGAAGCTAGAAGTAAAAAAAAATAAATAAATACATATATTCTTCTTCCCTGATGTAATGCTGGATTTGCAGTGTTTACAAACAGCTGTTGCAACAGCTCCGAGCTCTGAAGAAATATGTGACACATCTGAGAATCTGACAGTCAAACCCAACATTTGTTGCAGTGCATCCCTTCTAAGGCTTGGCGTAACAGGAGACACGGTCCTCATGGTATTTGTCACCGCGGCAGCTGTGTGCATGGCAGTGGCAATCGCTATGCGGTTACTTGCTCAGCTACTTCTGCAAGTAGAATGTGAGCCCGCAGAGACAGGAATTCAGACAGCTTTTGCGGCAGCCAGCAAAGAGCAGGGAGCAAAGCCCACTGCAAAAAATAATGGTATAAATAATGGAATAAATAGAGGATTCAGCAGGGGTCCACATAGCAACTTGGGTATTAAAGGCAACAGCAACACGTCTTGGAAACAAGGATTGCAGCAGCCTCATTTCTGACTCCAGCAGGGTTTTAGGAAAATGGCAGTCCCACACCAACCAGAACCCTGCACCTCTGCTGCACCACGTCTGTTCTTCCAGCTGCTTTCTTGCTCACTCTGAGGTCCTGCAAACAGAACCGGCATTTGCAATCCCTGCTGGGGCTGAAGGCAAATGCAAAGAGCTGAGATCTCTTCCCCAGAGAAGTACAGCACAGTGTTAGGAGCAGAAGCAGCTACATGAGCAACACCATTTTGCCTCAAGAAAACATCCTATACAATGCAAAGTGGTAACACAATTACATGGCAGTTGTTTGATTAAGAAAATGCTTCGAACTAACTGAGCTGGCTCAAGAAGGGGATGATTCCAAGGCACAGAACGTGTTAGGAGGGTAAGTGGCTGTGCACAAAAAAAAAAACCAGGCTTTTCTCAGCTGTTTCCAGCATACTGGGTCAAACCTTGATGTTTAACTGAGTTGTAAACTGTTATTCCTACAGCACTTCCACATGAATCGATGGCAATGTCCCCTGCAGGTAGTGGTATTTTTATTTTATTTTATATTTTTGGACAGTGCTCTTAAGATAGCATCTTGAGGTTACATTCTTTATATAACATCAATGGCTTATGTTTGCACCACCAATGAAACCCTATAGCTTTTAAAACACATGGAAAAAAAGATGCCCAGCATTTTTTGCATAAGTAAGGTTTAGAGCAAATACATGTCAGGACTCAGGGATATTTTCACTTTTATCCTGTTAAACTTTACAAGTTTTAGCTATGCTTCTGAATTCTTCAGAGAAGCTTCGAAATTCACAAGTTCATACAATTCACAGAGCATCTGTTGTGAAAAATAAAGAGATTGTGACTTCTAATTTAAATAACTAAGATTTCCATTATTAAAAATAAAATCCTTGTTATTTAAAATAAAGCCCAGAATAGTCAGCATGGTAGAAGCATTAAAAAAAAAACCCAACTAACTTACAAGTTTCAGAATAAGCAAGGAATTGGTATGAAGTGGAAGACTCTATGTAGTCCATTAGAATTATTTCTATGTGCAACATGCTATCAGAAATTAGGTATCTAGCTGCTGTTGAAGCTTGTAGGAGTTATGCACCTAGGTTTTTATCCCTAAAGTACCAAAATGCCTATTAAAGTATCCTTTAAAGAAGCTAAATTCCAATAAAAGCAAAACAACAAAATCCTTTTCAAGAACTATGCCTCAATGACCTCTAGGGATTCTGAAAATCTTCTAATTGTAAAGCATTTAACTGGGTATCAGAAGAAACTCTTTAATAGATGGAGAGCATAAGGGGAGAAGAGGATGAAACAAGGGTGTTTGGGGAATAGAGGACCTGCTCTTGGCAGAGGAAACTTCTGAAGGAGACTAAGAAGCCTGAAGATGTGGGTGACAGTCAGTGACGTGCGGATGTTTCAATTGCATTTGAGGTTTGCTCAACCCCATGTGTGCTGAAAATGGAGAATAAATTTGCACGTATCAAATTCAGTGTGAATTTTGCACAGCCCTAGTTCAATAATCTAAGTTTCCCAAAGCTCGTTTTTGTTAACAGCCTCTTGTTGATCATCTCTCACGCAGAGATCTCAAAGCTTTATAAACGATGCTCTGTGAGGCTGGTTTCCCTTGGCAGACTGCAAACGGGGACGTAAAGTGGTATATTTTTGATCTTGACTTCCCCTAGATCACCCAGAGGGATATGGCATGGTTGGGACGCTGGTCTTCCAGTGCCCCATAGTCACAAAATGCCATGCCAACATGGACACCCTCTCAACAACGTATGTTCAGTAAAGTGTATTCTCATTTACATATGCAGAAATAAGCCCAAAATAATAACAGTCTTATCAGAAGTAACACATCCTGGAGTGAATTAGTAAGCAGGAGATCCCTGTTATTCCACTATTCTTTGCCAGATAGGCTGTTCTGACAGATTTCTTACAGGTATGGAGAATTAGGCTTTTATTCTTTCTTAAATAATAAAATTTTATTCTTTCTTAAATACTCCCATATTGCCAGCTACTTCAGCCATGCTAAGGGAACACATCAATTTAAAATGAGGTGATGGTATGCTCAGGAATGTCTCCTTAGCAAGGCAGGGACTGCTGGTTTAACAACACAAATGAAGTTTTTCAAAAGATGTTTTAAAGGTAGAAGTGGACTGAGGTAAGCACCACCCTAAAAGGATTGGGACAAGGAGCTTGTGATCAGTTTAAAAGTGACTCTGGAAAACAAAAAACCCCAACCTCAGACCCTCCTATCTGTTGAAGAAACAATATTTAAATAAAAGTGATAGGCTTTATTTCTGGGGTTTTTCTGCACTTCTGCACTGTGTATAAAATATTCCCTTTGGCTACTATGTGAGCAGCAAATTAAGTAAAGACTTTTGTCTCTGTATCTCTGCCCTATCTCTACCAAAGCTTCCTACAGTCGACCTATAACACTCTTTGCTACTGCAAAACTTCGTCGTAAGCACGGGTCTTGTGCTCACTCAGGTCAGATGCCCACAGCCGAGCAATATTAATGTCAGTTGCTGGAATATTTTCGGGCTTGAGAGATAAACGTTAGATTCTCAGGGCTGTGTTTCTTTTCTTCATTATTGCTTCCTAAGTTGTCATGGTTATCATCTGACATCCTCTCCAAATTCTTTTTCTATTTAACAACACCTGTACTCTCTTTTTTATCCTGAATAAACAGGCTGCTTGAAACTGGAAGTGGGGG
>NW_010133749.1:0-7340 GCF_000699245.1 Pterocles gutturalis | reverse complement strand
GTCCTGCGGGTCTTATGTAAGGAACGTGCCGGGATCGGTATTATGCAAGTGCCGGTGTTGCAGGGTGAAGACCTTTGAAGCAGACCGCTTTGTTTCTGAATATTTGAGAAGAATGTAATTAAAGGTTGTGCCGGTTGAGGCCACTAAGGATGAAATATCAGGTTAATTTTTCTTACAGTTACACTTATTGTGGAAAAGTTGGTGCCCTCTGAAACATCCCGAATGTCTGCAGTCCAGGGAGAGCCTGGGCACGCTGGAGTGTGTGTGGTCAGGCAGGAAGAAATCAGCCTGGGTAGCCTCTGCAGTGCAAAAATGGGACTTTTAGTATCAGTAGCAAACTGTATTAATTGGTATTTTTTGGTAACTTAGGTTTGTAAATCATTCCTTGTTGTAACATTTCCCAATTCTGTTAATTGGTGACAATTCCTTTTCCCACTTTCAGCTGGAGGATACTTAATTGCTTACTTAATGCCTTTCATTAGGTTGACCCCTTGCAGTCCCCCTGCAATCACATAAAATTGGCTTCCATCTCCTACTTGGCTGTTTTATGTAGGTGTGTGTTCACCATTTTGTTATGTTTAGGTCTCTGGTTAAGACAGAGTTAATTAAAAAATGTGAAATAGCTTTTCTGCAAGTTAACCCGTGCTTGTGCAAGCTGAGCAGCTTTCCTGTTTTCTCTGGAGGTCACTTGGCGCGTTGGATCTCGAGCTCAGCTGAGTGATGTCTGCACAGACGCTGCTCTGAGAAACTCACTGCTGGAGAGCTGCAGCGCCGTGCCAGATGGAGGGGCTTTGGGGAAGGGGCTGTCTGTTGGTTTCATGCCATTGTTTACTTTCTTGCCTTTCAGTCTTTTGTCGTTGGCTCTGAAGAGTGATGTCACAGTCACAACACGCTCTGCTCAGTGCCAATTACCTTTCTGCTTGTGTGTAATTTGGGCAAATTGATGTTATTGCACCCTGCAGTTAAGCAGATGAAATATTCTTTCGCCTGTGGTATTGTTCTGGTTTACGGGAGGAGATTTCCATTTATTCGTAGAGACTGTCCCACGTGTCCGCCTTGTTCTGGAAGATGTCCTGGGCCGGGTGGTTCCTGCCTCTCGGGTGCTCAGGGCTGCAGAGGCGGGACTGGGTCTGAGCTCTTCCAAAAGCTTTGCTGCAGACATCTCCAGTATTTTTTCTTGTTGTTGTTTGTAACTGGAATACTCATTTGCCGTGATCATTCTTGGCCCGGCTGCTGCAGCCTCATGGTTTCCATATGTTGGAGCGTTAGCGCTGAGGTTACGTGTGAGGGTGCTTTACTGCACCGCGCGATCGCCATCTGGGCTGATTCTCTGGGCGGCTGTAACGCTGTTTGCTGATGGGCTGGTCGTAACCCCCTTGGTACTGTTCTGTGCCTCACTGCACCTCCAGAAATGTCCATTTTCTGGTGCAGGGCGCTCGGTCTGTATTTTCCTCTGGGTAGGGCTGGTTCGGATGTGGTTGGGGCTGAGCTGCCTCTGAAGCTGGGGTGAGGCGGGACCGGAGGACCGGCTGCCTGGGATGCTCTGTGGAGGGAGCGGGGCGTTGTCTTTGCTTGGTCGTGTTCTGTGTGTGCAAAGACAGAGGATCTGCGTGGCATCAACAGCAGCAAACCCGATGTGAGGAGGGTTTGTCACCATCTAACCCTTCTTCTGAGGCTGTGACAGTGACATGGACAGCCACCGCCGCTTCTGCTCCCCTTCTGCAAGCCCGGGCTTGGCTCAGCCTGGGGCTCTCACGCCAGCCAGCTCATCCTCCCGGTACCCCGTTTATTTCCTGCAGGGATGTAGTGGTTATTCTGTATCTAAAACCGTGCTACCCTGGTGAAGAGAGGTACCCAGGTCTCCAGAGAAAGACTGAAATGGAAAAGAAACAGTGAAGGAGAAAGAAGGAAAAGGGGGAGCAGCGGTGAGGGAGACTAACGGAAAGGAAATGTTGGCGCGGCAGAGCTGGTGCATGGAGATGATAAAAGAGGAAAGTCTGAAGAAGCGATGTCTTGTTATGGAGGATGGGTCTGGACTGTGAGCACTGCACAGTGCTGTCCCCGTGGCTGTCGCAAGGCAATGACCATCCAGCAGTGCCCGAAGCACATAAAACCCTGCGGTGCCCAAGGGTTTCTGGAGGAGCCTGACTGCAACTGGGAGTAACACAGAGGGCAGGGGAGATGTTGCTGACACAGATTTTTAGGGAAGTTTTGCTGAAAGCCCCCTTGCTCAGGCTGTTGGAAAGCAGAGCAAAGACCCCGAATGGCTTGGGGCAGCCTGTCGATAACCGGAGCGCGGGAGCCGAGCCCTGCCCTCACCTCCCGAGCTCCGGGTGCTGTGGCCTCGATTAAAACAATCGATGAGCCCAGGCTTTGTGTGGGGAGCGTGATTGGCCTAAGTGGAGTTTAACTGGTGAATAATCTTGGTGCACAGGGGTGATTTATCATCCCTAATGGCTCTGTATCTTCTTTCCCTCCCTGGAGAATTGCGTCTGCTTCTTGTGGTGGGAAGGAGTCGTCCTGACAATGCTGTGAGCAGACGGAGGGTGTGGGGGGTGTGCCGGTGTGTGCGTCTGGGCGAGCTGGGGGTTGATAGCTGGGGCAGGGGTACGCGGTGGTGGGAGCGATGCAGGGTGCCCAGGGAGTTGGGTGGGTGCTGCTCCGTTTTTAGGGCTGGCAGTTCCTAATTCTGCTGCGGGCTGGCTGTCCCCACAGCTCTTGCGCAGCGTTTGCCATCTGGCTGTGCATGGGGACCTCTCGCTGTGACCTCTCTGGAGCACGCAGCGCTGACAGGCGCCTTCCCGCGGCGTGGTCTGTCCTGTCAGTCATTGTGCCGTGGGTCCGTCCTTTCCTTCTGCTGCGGATCTGCATCCTCCTTCAGCTGTCAGCAGAGCGCTGGCCCCAGGATGGGCAGCAGATGCTCGCTCGACAGGACCAGAAAGAAAATATTAAGGGTACCTTTCATGGGGCAGGTTTTCTTATTTGTCTGTCTTAGATTTGCAGACAGGAATGGCTGCATTAAAAATAAATGCCAATAGAGGTATGGCTGCATATTTACGGCTGCCTCATTAAAGCTACTTGGGGAATACAGAATATAGCAGCTCCTGAGATGCATAATTTAAAGCGAGTGTTTTCAGACGTACAATTTTAATTGGTCTATCTGGCCAGAAAGATAAATAAATGTCTTTTCCTCATTACTGTTGAATGCATGGTTTGTTGCTTTAATGCAGCAAAGCTAACCAGTTTTAATTATGTAGGTGCAACTGACTATGGTACAGCGCTGTAAATCTTGCAGAAAATGGTACGTCCTGTTGATTGGCTGTTAAATTTCATATTGCTTCCTGAAGCTTTTCTTTAACCCTGGAAGCATGCAGGTCACTGTATGATCTGTTTGGTTATTGTTGGCAGGAGGACTGCTGTGAGTCAATAGCATCTTCTGTCACACGGCTGGCAGGTGAAAGCGTCCCTGGTGATCCTAGAGACGGGAGTCTTTGAGCAGCACATCTGGCTGCAGAGTGGTGAAGGGATGATTTCTTGCACTTCCAGGACTCTTAGTTGCTGGGTAAATTGATAATAGAACTAGAGCTTTGATGGATCTAGCATATAAAACCATTAAAAAGGCTTGGAAACCTGGGGCCAAAGAAAACCAATGTGTTTTTTCCCACCTTCCCAGGAGAACTGCAGCTTAGGTTGGTTTATCATTGCTTGTTAGCCTCATTTTACTTTTTTATTGCAGTAGCCGCATCCCTTCTTATGTCTGTTCTCACTTCCTACCTATTGCTCTCTTCCCACTTTGCTCAGACAATTCAGTGAAGATTCCCATACCAAAGTATTTTCAGGGATCATGGCTTTCTTGGGAGGGAGGCTTGGTTGCCAGTGGGATGAGGCATCACGGCGTGGAACCTGTCGGCCCGTTTAATGAAAGGCTCTGTGCAAAGGGGAGGACAGCGACCCGTGGGCCAGCGGCCGTGCCGTGGCTCCGCTGGCATCGGTGGAGTTGTCTCTCTCAGATCACACATCCTGAGGATTCTGATCTGGTTTCTACTGCAGGACTTCAGCACCGCTGCTCGGCGTTGCTCCTTGTTGGGTTGGCCCTCGCACAGGTTGATCTGTTGTCTCCCTCTCTCTCTGTTTCCCTGGTGGGCTCCGACGGCGTGGTCCCAGCAGATGGGTTTTACACGAGACCTCTGCGGGGGCGGGGAGGGCCTGCGCAGAGAATAGCAAAGAAGTCTGTATGTGATGCATAATAAAGATTAATTGGCAGTCTGTAATGGAAAGAAATTGAATCTATCGGAGATGTTTTCCTGCTCAGCTGAAGTCCCGAGCGCTTTGGCAGAGGCCGGGATGGTTGGGCTGCATCAGCAGGCTCCTGCACGCGACCGACCGGCGGCAGCTCTGTCCGGGTGTGATGGGATGGACTTTCCTGAAGTGCCTTGGATCCCGGCCTCTGTGGTCGGAGGGAGCGGGAGCTGTTTTTTTTCGCTCAGAAGTGGGCGCAGTCGGGGGCTCGGGTGCCGGTCTGCGGTCAGCCCCAGCTGGTGCTGCGCTCCTGCTGCCGGCGCTGCACCCAAAGACCCCGCGGGTGCGTGGCCCTGGTTAGATGGGGAGCTTTGCGGGGCCGGGAGCCCGTGTGTGCTGGCCTTCTAGCAGCATGTGGGTGACATTTAAACACAAGACAGGTGCCATCACTGATGTGTTTGTTCCTCATGAGACACAGCTCTGTCTCCAGCTGAAGCAGATGTGGCAGAGTGGAGGTGCCTTGACAGGACAAGCAGGAAAGCATCACTGCGTTCCTTCTAGAGATGGAGAGAAGACAGCAAAGAGGGTGGCCAAGGGACAAGCCATGAACCTCTTGCAGTCCTCGCTTCTGCTGAGTCTGGGTCCCCAGCTTCTGCTGGCAGGCCGGGCTCTCCAGCCTCTCCGTTCTCCCCGTGCCATCTCGCAGCAGCCGTGGGAGAAGCTCTGGATGATGAGTCCAGCCCAGAGGTGGTGGCTTATCCTTGGGAAGGGGTCTGGTGGTCTGAGGCTTCTGCTGAGAGCTGGTGGCTGCGTTTTGATAGAAAAGAGGGGCAGTATGATCCTTGTACACCTAGCTCCTTTCTTTCCCGATAGCTGGCAGGAGCCTGGGCGCAGCAGACGTTATTTATCAATCTGCCCTTCTTCCTGATAGTGGTAAAAACCTCTTACAGCTCTTATTCATGGCCTGTAGCTACTCCTGGTTCCAGGTGAAGAGTTTTAAGGGCTGTAAGAGTGCAGTACCAAATGCGCTTCAGGTGCTCAGCAGGTATTTATAAGCCTCCGCAAGGTGCAATGCTTCAAGTTCTGTGTGCACAGGTTCAGCATCATGCTCCCCTTCTGCTGGCCCGTTGAAGATGGGGGGAAACCCTCGCCTCAAGCTCTTAAATTTTCTCTTGCGGAGTTTGTCTTTGTTTCAGTAGCTGTTTGTCAAGCTACCACCCATGGCAGCAGCAATCACCTCCTGAAGCGCACTGACCGACCTCGGAGGCGGGCGCTGGTGCCGGAGTGGTTGGAGCGGGTCACGCCGGGCGTGGGGCTCGGGCTGGAGAGGGGCGCAGCAGCGTGAGCAGTCGTGTCCCTCCTGCTGCTTTCCAGCAAAACTGCTGTGAAGTCATCTCCCCTGTCTTACAGACTGGGTGGCTACTTCATCCCAAATGTTGATTTAGTCCCAGGAGGTTTCTGCTGAGCTGCCAGCAAGCCTCCCTCTCTAGGAAGATGAACATTTCTTACTGACAGCTCGTGTGTTGTGTGTGCCCCACCTCTGTGTGTTTTATTGGTATGTATCATAGCAGCGAGGGAGGACACAGAAACGAGGAAACAGCCTGATCCCACGCAAGGGACTGGTCATAATGGTTTGTACCTGTTGCTGGTGACCTCCTTAGGGCTTCCAGTTCTCGGCCGGTGCTCCCGCTCTGTGTCTGTGGTTGTTGGGTGTGCTTTAAGCTGTTCACGTCTCCAAGAGCCTGATTTGTAAACTTTTCTCTGAAAAACTGGCCCGAGATGACTTGTTCTGGTGTCCCTTTTCTCACCGCTGGAAGACAGCTGCAGTGGTTTGGGAGGAGGCAGCTGCTGAGCAGTGGATTGCAACACCCGAGATGGGAGAGGAAGCATTGAAATAAAATTACAGAGGGGGTCATGGAGCTGCAGGGCGATTCCCTGGGCTGGGTCTGCGTTGGTGTGATATGGCTGGTGTGCTTTTCCCTGCCACAGAGCTGTGGGATTGTTTAATGACTGTGAGCGGTCAGCAGCTTGGTTTTAGAGCTCGTGAAAAATGGCCCCATCAGCGGCGCAGCAGCCCTCGAGTGCCAGGCTGGGGATATACAGCCTCGTTATTTATCCCAGCCTTGTCGTTACTCATCAGTGAGGAGGCAGCTGGTGGGATCCTGTCCATGGCAGGGAGGGAGAGGTTTTAAATCATCTTCTTTGTTTTAAATCATCCCCTTTATGTTGAATAATCCTCTTTATTTTAAATCTTCCCTTTTGTTTTAAAAACAAGGATGTGTAAAAGGTGTGGTGGTGAGGGGTTGTGCTCCCCTCCTAGCCTCTTCGGGAGGGTGGGTTCTCAGATTTAGCCCTGTGGGCGCAGAGGGGAGCGACAGCAGAGCATCTTGGCTGGTGTTCCCGCGATTGCTTGGCCGTGGCTGTGCAGCGCTGTGGCTGCTGGTGCTGTGGGAACCCCTGGCTGGGGGGGACTGGGGGGCAGGAAGCTGGGAACGGGGAGAGAAGGTCTGGCTGTGAGATTCTCTTGCTTGTGCACCTTGCACCGCTGAGCTGCCTTAGAACAGTGTGCCTCCCTGAATGGCAAAACGGATTCTGTCGGCTTCACCGGTGTCCCTTCCTGGCTGCTGAAGCCACGCTGACATTCGGGGGAGGGTTCTCCTTGAAGGCCTTCGGCGCTGCAGGCGGTGAGCTGGAGAGTTTGGGAAAACCACGCAGCCTCTTTGTGCCCAACAGCTTCAGAAAAGAATTTGCATTAGTGTCTATCACTCTTCTTTCCTTTGGAGCTGAAGAATGGCTTTGAAGAGGGGCAGAGAAAAAAAAAATTACTTTCCTTTTTCACCCAGACCTTTGGGAGGAACAGTTGTATCTGGCAAAGGATTGCAGTCACTCTATAAAATACTGCTCTGTCTTGTAGCAGTGGCAGGTGGGCAGGACAGCTCAGCAGTGTTCTGTTAGAACGACTATAGAGTTAAATTCCCTACAGTTTCTTCCTTGTGCCTGTATCAGGCAGATGAGAGAGGAGAGGAGGCTGCTCCTTAGCTGAGCATCCCTGGTTTTCTGCCTCTGAGCCTCAGTGGCCTGTCTATAAAACACAGAGCAGA
>NW_010133748.1:4847-32930 GCF_000699245.1 Pterocles gutturalis | reverse complement strand
GGAGCGGCAGCGGGCCCTCTTCGTGGTGGTCGGCGACCGCGGGAAGGACCAGGTAAACCCTCTCCCGGGGGCAGTCGTCACCTGTAACCCCCCGGCACCGACATTTTCCTCAGTGAACTGTGAAAACCCGCCCGGAACAGGGCAGAGCCTGGGCGAGAGGTAACCCCCGCGGGGCAGAGGCGCGAAGGAGTTATGAAGGGCTGAGGAGGTTTAACCATCTCCTGCTGGAGAGTCTCACAGACATGAAATAAAAGGGAGCGCGGGCAAACCGGAGTGGTTTCAATTTTCTGACTTCCAGGAGCTTTTTTCCTCTCTCGGTTCTGGTTCCACCTGGAAGTCAGAAAGCTCTCGAGATGTGCTTTATGTTCCGAGTCACCTTGCGGGTGTCACCGCACCAGAACCTGGCCTGGACCTGGCTGGGAACACTGTGTGGAGGAAAATAACCCCTCTTCAGAAACTCCAGAGTTGTGTTTTTCGTGTGGAAAGGAGAACAACACAGCAAACCCATGACGGTTTAGGATAAAGTCAATTCAGTTAGCTGCAGTTCCTGGGGAAGCAAAATAAACGAGTTATAAAAAAAAAACTTGGAAAAATAATGAGTCGATCAGATGGCAACACAAAGGCTGGCATTAATTTGTTAATGGAGCGGTGGGGCGTATCCTGAGTCTGGTTGTGTTCGGTGTTTTCATTGATGAGTTGAACTCCAGTTATACTTACTGCGTGTGCAGGCTCCGTGGCAGTGGGCTGGGCTGCCAGACCCACTAGGGGATGAAAATTCTGAATGAAATGAATCGTTAAGTTGTAGAAGAAGTCTGAACTACATTGTGCGAAA
The DNA here is from genome assembly GCF_000699245.1 of Pterocles gutturalis. Classification (NCBI taxonomy): domain Eukaryota; kingdom Metazoa; phylum Chordata; class Aves; order Pterocliformes; family Pteroclidae; genus Pterocles; species Pterocles gutturalis. Next base: position 32,098 of record NW_010133748.1, on the reverse strand, counting down.
TCTATACTTGGAGACAGATAACGGGAACTGTATTTAGCCTGGAATAATTGCTTTCAGTTTGTGCAGTCGTTAGCAGTTCTGCCAGAGAAGAGTGCAACGGAAAAGATAGGTGTAGTTAGGTGTCTTAATTAGGTGTCTTCAATGTTCTGCAGCTCTGGAGAAGGCACAGACACACAGGTCTGTGTAAAAAGGAGCGTAACCTTCACAGTATGTCAGCGGATCCTTCTGTTTTGCATAGTAGAAAGTTTATCTGTAAAATCAAGTATAGAAAAATATTTCGCTCTTCTATGTTAGCTTGTGAGGACAGTTTTTCACAAATGTGTCTGTGTTTTGGCAGGTGGTTATACTTCATCACATGTTGTCTAAAGCAACTGTGAAGGCCAGACCCTCTGTCCTATGGTGTTATAAGAAGGAGCTGGGCTTTAGCAGGTAAGATGCCTCTTGTGTCTCGTGCTGTGGTCGCTGCTCTGTGTGAAGCAAAAGCTCTGTGGGTGGTCTGCTGAGTGTAAGTTGTGTGATTCAGTTGTAAGGAGAAACAAGATTAGTTCTTGCAGGAGCTACAGGAAGTTTGGTCTTCCAGAACTAAAATTTGGCTTGTGTAAAACAGTTGACATCATTTCTAGGTACTTCCAGGTGGTTCTGTGTGATGTCCACCACTTTGGGCTGAACACACCATATGGGAACATATTGTGAAACCAGCAAGTGTGTTCCAAGATGTTTTTTCCTTGGAGGCTGAGCTCTGACTTCCAGTTCGACTTGAACGTAGGCCTGAATGTAGTTTTCTCAAAACTTCTTCCAATAAAACTTCTGTATAATTTTTTTCTCCAGCCACCGGAAGAAGAGGATGAGACAACTGCAGAAGAAGATTAAAAGTGGAACTTTAAACATAAAGGATGATGATCCTTTTGAGTTATTTATAGCAGCCACAAACATTCGCTACTGCTATTACAATGAAACTCACAAGATTCTTGGTAACACTTTCGGCATGTGTGTACTTCAGGTAAGGAGTTAAATTTTTGATTTAAAACCAGCATTGCACTAGTATCCATTGCTTTCAGTTTAAGTGCTGCAGGAGGAGGACTTGTTGCTTCTGTTATTTTGGTTCTGAAGGTCTTATGTATATTTACAAGTTTTATGAGGGTTAGATGGCCATGTTGGTAGAATTTTAATGAGATCTTGGTTAATGCAAATATTAAGTGTGAATTAAACTTTGTGAAATAATGTTTTCAGATTTTCTGTTCCTTTTTGTAGGTGCTGGTTGCACTGGCGAACTCTAGGCAAATTTGAAATTTTATTTATTTCCTAGGATTTTGAAGCCTTGACTCCAAACCTGCTGGCTAGAACTGTTGAAACAGTAGAAGGTGGTGGAATTGTGGTGATTCTCCTGAGAACTATGAACTCACTGAAGCAGCTCTATACAATGACTATGGTATGTTCGATGTAATGTGTCTGTTTTACATAAGCAGGTATGTCATGGTGATGCTAAGTTTTGCTTTTGTTATGGGCTGTGGTCTTCCTTCCATCATCTTTCCTGCTCCTTCATTCATCTATAACTGAATGTCTTATGCTTAGGCAGTTCTGCCAACCTCTCTGTCTTGAAATGCTGCTAGGTTACAAGGAGGAAACACCTGTCATTCACAAATATAACTGTGTTCTTTTGTTTCCCAATAGTTTTGGAAAGTATTTATGCTATCTGCCCATGTAACAGGAAGTTAAGTAAAAAATAGGCCCTTTGAGTGTTTTGTGACCTTTTGGAAAGTGAGATCAGCTTCACAATTACTGGGTATTTCTAGAGATTTCTGGATTCAGACTGAGTATAATTACCCCTAGAGCAGAAGCTATTTCCTGGACGAATTAAAGTGCTAGGTTACTTTTTCTTTGCATCTGTGATGTGCTTGAAATGTCCTGTACCTGGCAGAATTGACCTTTAGGTCAGGCAAGAATAACTAAGACCATTGCAAAAAGTTTGGGTGGGAAAAGCAAGTTTTTAACAAATATTTAGAAAATATGTGTGTTTCACAACAAACAGAATATCAGAATCCTGCCTGGCGTGCGGTGTTGATGGAGAGACTATAATCCACAAGAGTGGTTAAGAAGTTGGGTTGTCCCATGAGTAACAATCTTGTAAACATCGCTGTTCCTGCTGTTCCTTCTCCAGAGTGACTTTTTCTTTTTCTTTCAGGATGTACACTCGCGATACAGAACAGAGGCACACCAGGATGTGGTAGGACGGTTTAATGAGAGGTAAGTTATTAAGAGTGTGAAGGATCTGGGCCATGTGCCCAAAAAGAGCGTATGGAACAACGCTGTGTGTTCATATTAAGAAAGGATCCTATAGATTTGCATTGGAATAGGGGTTCTTGGCTGCTTCAGTGAAGTTTTCATTTACTGTTCTGGACGTGAATACATTTTGTTGTTGGAGGAATTACATACAACGTTTTGGTGGAGTGTTCTCTGTGGTTTTAGAAGCGCCTTGTAAAGGTGTTTTCTCTGCTTTTGTTGTATAGACTGAGCAGGTCTGAGTGAGTGAGCCCTAGCTCTAACCATAGGAAAATTTCAGAGTTTCTTTAGCATGGAGGTAGTTATGTGATGTCAGAAATTAGAAGGATGAATAAGCCAGTGCTGACTGCAGTCTCTAGGGGTCAGGATTTGTCTTAACTGCTGTGGATTCATGTCTTGCACTGTTATGCAGCTGCCTCCCACTTAAATGCTGGAAGTCACTTTGTAGCTCTCTTGGTAGATTGTCTTTAGTTTGTATTCTTTAGAGACATCCTGGTAAGTGGATGCCTGTTCTGTGCAGACAGCCCTTTTTTTTTTTTTATGATAACAGGCACACTGCCAGCTGTGTGAATTTGTAGCTCAGCTGTAAGTAGCTGTAAATACTATGTCTGGGTTTAGAATTAGAAAAGAGTTTAATAAAATTAACTACCAAAATGTAATTTTGTTGCTAGTGTTTTTACTGAGTTGTCTTTGCTTGATTGCTCAGGTTTATTCTGTCTCTGGCCTCGTGCAAGAATTGCATCGTGATTGATGATCAGCTGAATATCTTGCCAATCTCCAGTCATGTTGCAAACATCACACCTGTTCCACCGCAGTCACAGGTCAGTAAGCAACGTCAGACACTTTTCTTTGGGAGAAATTGGTCAGAGTTTACCACGGTGTGTTACAGATTTTAAAAAGAGGAAGCTTTCCTTTCACCCTGGTTAATATCAAATAATGGTCTTACAGACAGGAAGTGGAATGTTCTGCCAAAATTATAGCTGGTATGGGTGAAGCATGGGAAGCTTTTTTTTTTTCCTCCTTGGGTTTTTTTCTGTCATAGCTTTTTTTTTGTGTCCCTGCCTGTGTTTATTGGTTTTGCTATCTTGCTGTTTAGCCTGGCAAGGTGGAGCTTAATTGCTGTGGTTGCTGTTTCAGAAGTGCATAGAGAGATTTCAAATTGATGAACAGTTGGGATGAGACAGATAAAAAGACCTTTTGAGGGTTGGAGGGTGGCAAAACGCTTTGGAAATAAACATTTTACAAACTCAGGAGATGCCTGATAGCTAGAAGCTGTGGTAGTTGTTTCGGTTTCTGAGTTAAGCATGCTACATCTGAGGAAACATTCACTGACTATAAGCCAGACATACAGCCTGCACTGTTAGAAATGTGTCCTTTTATCACTTCCAGTTGTCAACTGAAGTAAAATGGAACCAGTTTTAAGTAGAAATCTTTAAGCTTTTGAACTGTTTTATTGTCAACTGAAGTAAAATGGAACCAGTTTAAATAGAAATCTTTAAGCTTTTGAACTGTTTTGTTTGGCCTGAGAAATACCAACATAGGTTCTGCCAGAGCTGGCAAAACATTTTAACAGAGCACTGACTTTAAAAAACTAAAACAAACCAAATCCCCTTTAGCATTATAACAATATTGACAGCAGCACAAGTTTAGCATTATAACAATATTGACAGCAGCAGCCCAAATGCTTATCTGCTGGATAGATAGACTGATGGCTTTGGAATTTTAAGTGACAATTAGGAAAATCAGAATTTGTTCCTATTTAAAATTGTTTGCTTTTGTGTTCAGGTTTATTTTTTGGCTTTGAAAATCTTGATATTGTTTTGAAAACTGATCTGCAGTAGTTTTTTTCCCCCCTACGTGGCAATACGTACACTATTTTTTGGCTTTGAAAATCTTGATATTGGTTTGAAAACTGATCTATTGCTGCAGTAGTTTTTTCCTCCCTATGTGTCAATACGTACAGCTTGTATTACAGGTATAACAAAGATCATAACATTTTGGAATAGCCTGGAGACTGAAGAATGAATTAAATTCTTCAGAAAATTTGCCCATGGTGTCTCCTTCCTAGCAATGCCATTCTCCAGTTACTATGTACTGAAAAATCCTTTCCTTTTTTCCTCCACGCTTGGGGAAGCCACGATACCCACCTCTTTGTGTAACCATTCTCCTAAAGATGCATTAAAATCAAAGTGTTAAATATCTGTCTATCGATTCCAATTTTTCTGTTTCTAGGGAGTATATTCAACGTGTGATAACATTCCCTTTCAGATACCTTTCTCTGCCTGATAAAAGATATCAGAAGACATCTCAAAGGTATAATTGTGCCGAAGTGTCCTTTACTAATCCTGTTATGGTAAATCCTGTGCTTACAGGAAGACAGCCTCCGGCCGCAGGACTTGGAGCTGAAAGAACTGAAGGAGAGCTTGCAGGATACACAGCCCGTAGGAGTTTTGGTGGATGGCTGTAAAACCCTGGATCAGGTTGGTGCGGTGTTTAAATTTGAGATACTCTGTGCTTGACAGGTCACCTTAGGTACTGATGTCTCATCTTGCATCAAATCTGAGTGTGAACAGTGAGGGGTGCGATCTTAGAGAATTTCCTTGAAAAATTGATTGGACATGGTAGCTCAACGGCAGTATTAGTGATTTCTTTATGAAGTTGAGAATAAGTGGATGGACTAGAAATGGAGACAGGAAGCTGATCCGGAGAAGTCTACATTTAAAAATATTATGAGCTCTACGGGTTTGAAATAAGCAGGAAACTTAACCTGAAGTTTCTGTTCAGTTTAGTTCTGGATACAACCCGTATCATGTTTTAGTGTGCCCCTTTTCCTGCCTCCCTTACACTTTTTTTGCTCCAAGTTGAGAATCACTAGTGCAAGTGAAGGCCCCATTGTAGTTGTTTTTCCTCTTTTGGGGTGTCCACTGAGAAGCTGCAGTTCAGCCTGGTGGCTCCCAGAGCTGTGCCCTGCCTGAGCTGTTTTATAGGAGGTCTTCTCACTGCCCAGATACGTTTGTCTTCCTCCTCTGAGAGCAGCGTGCCTCTTCTTGCCTTGCTGAATATACTCTGTGGTCAGTGCCATGGAGGCAGTAGTTAGAATTGCTGTACTGATTGCTGATCTGTGTTTTGACTTGAATAATTTCAAGAACTCAGTGGGTCAAGATTACCACATCTTGCACATTATTTGTCTGTGTTTGAATGTTCAGCTCTCCCATCTTGTTTTTTTCTCCCTTCTCCCTGTTCTAGAAGGGAAGGCATGTACCAGTGCTAAGTCTAATGCTGAGAGCAATTTAAACACAGGTGATTTTTGTTTTCTATTTTTTTTCTGATCATCAGGCAAAAGCAGTTCTAAAATTCATTGAAGCCATTTCTGAGAAGACTCTGCGGAGCACTGTGGCATTAACAGCAGCCAGAGGACGTGGTAAATCTGCTGCTTTGGGACTGGCTATTGCTGGAGCAGTAGCTTTTGGGTGAGTGATCCTTCCAGCTCCCTGGCTTTATTTGCATCCATGAGTTTAAAAACAAACAAACAAAAAGATGACAGGATTTGAATATGTTTATAATTTCCAGTCCTGCACCCCTCCTTTTTATTCTTCTTACATCTTTTGATTGCTACATATGCTGATATTCAAGTTTTTCTATTTTGTAATAACAAGAAAAGCTCAACCTGTAAAAATCAAAATAATCGTGCATTAAAAAGTGAGATAAATGTCTAGGGGAATCTGCTGTGTTTTGGTTATTAGGTAAAATCCACCCCTCATATAGAGAAAACATTCTAGTTAGTATATATATATTATGTAAAATTTGCTAGAAAAAGAGTTAAAGTCTTGTTTTATTTTTCTGTGCAGTTACTCCAATATCTTTGTCACATCTCCAAGCCCTGATAACCTTCACACTCTCTTTGAGTTCATATTCAAAGGCTTTGATGCACTGCAGTATCAGGTGAGGAGAGCAGACTATCTTCCAATACTTTCACAGCTTTCCTGTTTGGGAGGGGTTTTGCATCTCATCTGTGATTTTTGTTCACATATATTAGCTACCAGCTTTTGCCCCTTCTAATAAGGTTCTGCAAAAGTGAATCGTAGTACAGTTATGTTTCCTTGTCTGTTTATCAGTTTCTTTGTGAAACGGTTTCTAACGTAAGTAAATAATTTCTCCTTTCTCAGGCCTCTGAGAGTTTTTAACTAGAATCTGGAATAACAGTGTACTCATAGTGACCTTATTTTGATGATAATGGTAAAAAATATTTTTCTTAGATCTTGACTTGTTCATGCTGTTTAACAATATTTTCTTCCAGGAACACCTGGACTATGAGATTGTTCAGTCTTTAAATCCTGAGTTTAACAAGGCTGTTGTCAGAGTGAATGTGTTCAAGGAGCACAGACAGACCATTCAGGTAACTAGGTTCTTTTGCACTCTTGCCTTTCGACTTTTTGTTCGTAACTGGTGGCTTTACTGATGCTGTAGTTGTTTGGATTTTAAGCATGTTCATTTTATGTGATGTGTAACTGTCCTGATTGATTTTGCTTTAAGGCAGACCCTTTTTTCTGGTGAGTGACTTTCAGTAAATATTTCTGTTTCTTCTTGAAACAAAAACAAAGGAAAGTGAAAGAAACAGTGAGTGAAGAGCATAGGTGTCCAGTGATTAGATAGCCTTTATTTTCATGATCTCTACAGATTAATTTGTGTGTAAATATGCAAAACAAGATGTGACCCAGTCCTTGTTAGGGTAACTTGAACCTTCTCCCAGATGTTTGTCTTCATGTCTCAGTTTCTGGCGTGATGGTCCTGGAGAACAGGGACACCAAACAGCTTTTCTGTGCTCCAGTTTTGCTCACTGTGACATTTCCCTAGTTCCCAGACAAGCTGTTGTTGACAATGACGATGTCCTCTCCTTCCTTGCAGTACATACACCCTGCTGATTCTGTGAAACTGGGTCAGGCTGAACTTGTTGTGATTGATGAAGCTGCTGCCATTCCTCTACCCCTGGTGAAAAACCTGCTGGGCCCTTATCTTGTTTTCATGGCTTCTACAATCAACGGGTAAGGCTTGAGCGGCAGCTGCCTACCTGAGAAAGCAGTTGTGCAAGTGCCAGTGGACTGTGTCTTACCTACAGAACTTTTTTTATTACACACTATTACATCAGATCATGCTAATTCTTGATCTGTCGTGGAACTGCTCCTTAAAATAACCAAGAGTCAGGGCTTGAACTTGCTGCTTTCCTGTGGTCCCACTGTGAATTCGTGAAGTGTTTGACTCGCACCTCTTCTGCTACAAGGAGCAAATATATAAACAGGATTCTGCAGTCTGTTAGGAGAGGGGGAAGAATGACATCTTCCTTCCCATATGGTGAGACTAAGCGACAGGGTAGTCTTCCGTGTCCTGTGTGTGCAAGGACATCTAAAGGCAGCGATTCTCTCAGATGTGTGAGAGCCGTACACAGCTCTGGATGGCAGCCTCGTTCTGTGCTGGAGCATCCCCATGGCTCAGGATTGCTGTTTGGTTATTTGCTTCAGACTTTTATCTTCTGCTTTTCAGGTATGAGGGTACTGGCCGATCACTCTCTCTGAAGCTCATTCAGCAGCTCCGTCAACAGAGTGCACAAACCCAAGTCACCATGACAGCAGAGAACAAATCTACAGCTACAGCTAAGCTCGCCTCAGGTACTCCGCTGTGCTCTGGACTGTGGTGTATAACCACCGTCTCCAGTGCTGCTGACTGGCAAGCGCCGTGCGTTTCCCATGTGTCCAAGTACTCTGTAGGCAGGTAGTGGTATGGGAAAATGAAGGAACTCTCCTTTGTTTTTCCCTCATGATTTTCAGATGGAAAGACTTTTAAGAGATGAAAGCTGATGAGTAATCATTTTCTAATCTCCTGGGAGCCCTTCAAAGGACGCTGATCCTATTGGATTCTTTGCTAGCTATAACTTCCGAGACCAGATGTTCTTCTCTGAAATCTGTTTGCAGCACGTACATTGCATGAAGTCTCCCTCCATGAGTCAATCAGATATGCCCCTGGTGACCCAGTTGAAAAGTGGCTAAATGATCTGCTGTGTTTGGACTGTCTCAACATCACCAGAATTATCTCTGGCTGCCCGCTGCCTGAAACTTGTGACTTGTATCCTTACTCAAATGTTGTGCTTTGATCAAAAGATACTGCTTTCAGGTGAGGAAGGTTTTTTCAAGCTGATTAGTAGTCGGCTCTGCAGCTAACGTGATAACCTCAGCACGTGAGCTTTTGGCAAAAGTCTACAAGACTGATGGTGTGTGTTATCAGGACATTACAAAACTCCAGTTTTGTTACAGAGACAGTCCTAAGGAAGAGTTGAATGAAGGGAAATCTTTATTGGAGTTACAAAAGGTTTAGCTTTGCAGATTAAGGGTGTGAAAGCTACAGACATTGCCCAAAGTCATTCATTCTTGTAGATGGAGCTTTAGAGTCTTATGAGCACAAGCCAGCATGTAGCCCTAGGCTGTATTGAAAAATATTTCTGCTAAATCAGCAAGGAGCTTTCTTCCTTGTTTCCAAGGAGGTTGTTTCCTTAACCCCTTTCTTTAGATACTATGTAAATAGAGACACGCTTTTTTGTTACCACAGAGCATCAGAAGTTTTTCTGCAGAGGCTGATGGCCCTCTATGTGGCTTCACACTACAAGGTAAAGCTGGTGCTACTTCTGTCAAAACTTCAGCTGGGAATTTTGTGGAGGGAGCAATACTTGTTAGGACAGTCTGATTGAATTGGCCTAGTTGAGGTTTCTGAGCAGCTTCAGTTGCTTCTTGTTGTATACACGTCTGTATTCTCCTTTCTCTGAGATCTCAGCCCTGGCTGCATACTGTGGATTTACAGAGATCTGGAATATTTTTGTCTTGATACATTCTGGAGACTAAATTCTAGATGAGCCTACAAGCTTGTCAGCATAATATCAGTGATGAACCTCTTTTGCAGTTCTCTTTACTGTGTTCTAGTAGCCTCAAATTAACCAAAAGAGTAGTACTATTGTACTGCTGAAAAGAGTAATAATTCAGCTCAACGTTTCAAAACCATAGGTGACTAGTAAATGTGAGTGGTGAAGTCCGCAAGTACTGAAGTACTGAGTACTAAAATCTGACACTTAAAAAAAGAAATATATTTAAGGTTTGTTAGATGAAGACGTAAGTAGCTATATAACAATAGAAAGTTCAGTTCCATACATATTAGAGCAAAAGGATTCACTTGAGAAAAACAGATGCTGTCTGGTAGTATAACAGCCATGAACTGGCCTGTGACCTTCTTCATCCATCAGCATTGTACTAATTCAAAGTTTCATAAAAGCCCTGAATTCAGAAAATGGAGAATTGTTTAGAAGTCAGCTACTAACATTACACTGGACTTTGAAGCTCTTCTCATGGAATGATTCTTCCTAATATGTCTTTATTTTTATGTCTGATATGGCCAGAACTCACCCAATGACCTCCAGATGCTATCTGATGCACCTGCCCATCATCTTTTTTGCCTTTTGCCACCTGTTCCACCCACACAGAATTCGTTACCAGAAGTACTTGCTGTTGTTCAGGTAGGAGAGCACCTGAAGCAAGCTGTTTGACAATGAAGCAGTGCACTGCTGTGAGTGTGCTCTGTGTACTGTGACGGCAGTGTACTCTCTAGGAGTAGATGATAGCTTAGGGCTGTGTTTTTGTACGTGTGATACAACGATGTATTAAGGCCATTTTTCCCCCCTCACTTTCTTTCGTTAACACTAATGGCTATATAAGTACATTGTGATGCTGATCCTTTCACATCGACCTCCTGTCTCCATTTGTTTGCTGAGAAGCTGTCCGAGGAGCTGAACTACTGGTTCAAGACATGACTTTGTCCTCCCATGTCAGCTTCCTGTGAGGGGAGCTGGTTCACTGGTTCACTCTGCTCATCCTGTTTTTCCAGCATTCCTTTTATTTGCAGTATAGCTGCAAAAATACAAACTCATGAGATGTACATACTTAGAGATATTGAAATATTTCAGCCCTTTACTGTTGGGTGTCTGATTGTATGCTTCTTTCCTTCCTTAAGAACACAGATTCTTAGTTATCTGTGTTCAATGCAGCTAGTTAAATCTACTGTTTCTAAAAAGAAGAAGACCCATTTACATGAAAAATATGACACTTAAAGAGAAATATTGGTGGGACAAGCTTTTATGGTTGCTGTTGATGGAGTACAGAAAATGTGTAGAGCACTGTCTATGCTTTAATCTCTTTACACTTCTGTTGCACCGTAGTGTAACTCCAAGTGCATCAGATGTCCCTGTCCTGCCCGCTGGTGTGCTTTTTGAGACAGGGCTTTAAGGGGCAGAGCCTGTTTGTTGGCACATACATGTCTGCTCATCATGTTGCAGAGCAGGGATCACATGAAATGTCAATACTGCATAATGGACTCAGCAACAGAGTATAAATCCTGATTCTGGTGTAGTGGGGTGACCGTAGGAGAAAACACTTTTCCTCCATTAATGGTCTTTTCTCTTTTCTGGCAGGTGTGCATGGAGGGCGAGATCTCTCGCCAGTCTATCATGAACAGCCTTTCTAGGGGAAAGAAAGCTTCTGGTGATCTCATTCCCTGGACCATTTCAGAGCAGGTAAATAATTTGGCTGTGTACTCACACTCAATATATATTTCAGCACTGCATTTTTATTTCCAGAGTACCCATTTGTGTTCTTAAATTTGCTTTTGCAGTTCCAGGACCCGGACTTCGGGGGCCTCTCTGGTGGGCGTGTTGTTCGTATTGCAGTTCATCCGGATTATCAGGGGGTAAAGTATTTTGGAACCCAGTTATTGTGAATACTCAGCAGTGGTACCATGGGAATAGCCATACAGGCAGAACTCAAGAACAGGGCAAACGTTTCAATTGCTCCAGTTTTCAGCATCATAAGGGAATTTTGGGGACTCAGGATTTTGGGAACTCAGCCAGTGGTACTAACAGAGTGAAGTCAGATGCACAGAAATGGTTGGATGCGGCAGCGGGCTGGGGGACATTGCTTTCCTCTGGGTGGGTAGCAAACCAGTGCTTCTGTCATTACTAGGGAGCACTGTAGCATGCCAGCATCCCAAGCAGCAGTATACAATCAAGATCCAGTGATATTTATTGTGAGATTACCAAATGTTCACCCTGGTGTTTGGCATTTTCTGAGTGCAAGAGTTAAGCACCAAGAATTATTGTACAGTCTTGAACTACCAGCTGGGCTCTCACTGTGATTTTGGACATCCCGGCTCTGTAGTGTCCTTAAGGAGCTGCCGTGTGGCAAAGAAAATGCATTTTTGCAGTGACTGAGTCACCTCTGCGCTGATGATTGCTAATGGGTTTGCAAGGGGAGAATATTGTTGCCCTTTCTTAAAAACTAGACACATCTTTTTGCTTATAGTGTGTTGTTCCTACTTCACAGATGGGCTATGGCAGCAGAGCTCTGGCTTTACTGCAGATGTACTATGAAGGCAAATTCCCATGTTTGGAAGAAAAACCAATTCAAAAGCCAAAAGAAATTGCAACTGTAAGCAGTGAGGTATGGAGCTCAATGCCTTTCTTGTGTTTCCTGTTGTGCTGTTTGTTTTTCACTGTAAGTCTCGATAATGATTTCTCTGTGTAAGGAGGAAATACTTTTTTTTAATACAGAATAAGAGATTTAATTTGCAGATTACTGTGAGGATTGCTACTAACCAATTTCCACTTTCTCTTTCAGACTGTTAGTTTGTTAGAAGAGGTTGTAACGCCTCGGAAAGACTTGCCTCCTTTACTTCTCAAACTTAGCGAGAGACAAGCTGAAAACCTAGACTATCTAGGGGTGTCTTATGGCCTAACTCCAAGATTACTCAAGTAAGACATTATTCTATTTGCTGTTTAACATCCAGTGCAAAAATATAATTATATAAATTGTATACATTAAAATAAACATGATATATATAAATAATAGAGTGTATGTAGATATAGATGGAGATATTTTAGCCCTTGGACATTCTCTTTATCTCTGCATGCTTCACTTGGTTTCTAAAGCTGGGACAGGTCCAAGCCCACTTCTCCTGTAAGACCTGTTCTTGATGTACAGTAGGGCTGATCCTAAGAGCGGTGGAGGCTGATTTGTGATGATGCAGTCAGAACAATATTAAGATAGCTATGTGTGATTTGGCATTTCAGAACCACAGACTGTAGCCTGTTTTGTTCCATGGCAAGCATGCTGCAAAGTTCATGCCAAAATGTGATGGTGAATTGTTTAGTTGTGCAGGAGGGCATCAGAACTGAAAGATTATTGTGAAATAGTCTTAATCTGTGCAAATTATAGAGCAAAGGGTTCAGATATTTTATTTGAATGGTCTCTCTTGGGGCATAGGGGGAGAATAAAGTGTTTCTCTGCAACTTTTTTAATTATTTGATTGTTAGCTCTGGTAGGATAGATAAAAGAAGGATGAATAGTGGGAGAGGAGGGGTGCATATGTATTTTAATTTGCAACATCCTGTGCAGCTGATGAGTAGTCGTCCCATGGCCTGTGGAGGTAGGTTGCCAGTGACAGTTGCTCTGGGGCCCGGCTCCTTTCTTTTGTCTGGGATGCCATATGTTTGGTCTCAGCAGGTCTTTTTATACTCATCCTCCTTTTCCTGGGCAAAATGAATTGTAGGATCAGTTCACAACGAAGATGCAAGAAGGAACAGGAGGATGGAAAGGGATGTCAGCAGGATTTTGCTGATCAGTCTGGGATTCTTTCTGGTCTAATTATTTGAAACCTGGAAGTTACCAGGGAAAATCATCATTCATTGAAGAAGAGCAGAGTCTTAGAAGTAAACTGTAAATCCCCAGCCCCTCCCCAGGGTATCCCATATGAGTCTGTGATATTATTGGTTGAAACCTGTCTGTCTGTTTTCGAAAGAGGCCCTGGAAACATGTCAAATACAATAACTCTTGTATCATGTCTGTCAGTCTTTTAAAGTTAATTTTTTGATATTGCATTCATCATTTTTCACTCCTCTAAGTTAGAACCTCAGTCAGCTCGATTGCTGTCACTGCTCTCTGTCAGTGTTCATTTTCACTAGCTGGTGGGCTGTCTTACAGACTTCTTGCTTTTCAATGGTTGCTCTTGTACAGTAGATAGATTGCATTTAACCACAATTATCATTGTAGAATCAACAGCTCCATAATTCTCAGCGTGTTTTCTCTTTTCCCTTTCCCCAGGTTTTGGAAACGTGCTGGATTTGTGCCAGTGTATCTAAGGCAGACACCAGTAAGTAGCATACTGCTGCTGGGTGAAGTCCAGCCCTATTGAAATCATTGGGCATCTTTCCATTAGCTTCTGTGAGATGTGATTTGGGCAGGAAAGTTTTCCAAAGCTACATTTGGGGTTTGTTTTATGTTCGGTTTTGGTTTTTGGGCCTATAGTTAACTAAAGGAGTAAAATTTTAGGGTTGTGAATGTGGTCTTCTAAATAGTTTGCACTTAAAAAATCAGAGCAAAGGTGCAGCTGTTGAGGGTTATTAGTGGGTTATTACTAAAATATGCAAGTGGCCCTTGAACTGCTCTTCTTTTCTAGATGTTTACAAAAAATAGCACTAGCAGTTAGAGTAGTTTGGGGAGAATAAGTTGTTTGTCCTGTGTCACTGCATTTTTATTTTGTTTTTCTGGCTCTTGAGCTGTACCTGGAATTTGCAATACTCATGACAGCTGGTTACCTCAAGAAGCCAAAATCCCTCAGCACTGGGATTTACCAAATTCTAGGAAGTTCATAGGTTTTACATTAGGTAGTGGTGATCAGTAGCAGTTGATCCGTGCATCGTTGCTGATGATTTAGAAGACCTTCGCCTTCTTCAGTTGAGAATACAGTGCAAAAGGTTCACAGAGATGATAGGAAATGTGTCTTATTTATTAGAATGACCTGACCGGTGAGCATTCGTGCATCATGCTGAAGATGCTGAATGAAGAGGACACTGAACAGGAGTCTTGGCTTACCGCCTTCTGGAAAGGTACCTTTGATTTTGCTAACACTAGAAGAATTTTCTGGCATATTTATTCTAGAGGTCCACAGGAGTAATTCATTTTCTCATCTTGTCCTGTAGATTTTAGGAGGCGGTTCCTTTCTCTGCTTTCATACCAGTTCAGCACATTTTCTCCCTCGTTGGCATTGAATATTCTACAGAACAAAAATATCAAACAGCAGCCACAACCACGTGAGTATTCTGGCTCACAATGTTCGTTTAGATTGCAGTTTAAAGTCTACATATATGTCTATCAGAGTTCTCAAATATAAGCGTTATAACGATGTCTTGTGAAGTGCCATGAATTGCTCTCGGTTGGTTGCTGAGTTTTGTTCCTATTATCCAGAAAAATGCTTGTATTTCTAAGTAAAAACTAAGAGGACATTTTCTGCCACTGAAAACAGGTAGTGGTGGGGTTTTTTTGTTTGGTTATGTTTTTTTCCCTCTGCTTTTTAGATTAAAGATTTAAGCAACCCAAAATTAGAGAGCCCCTGACTTGTAACAGTTCTGAATGCATGACAAAACATGGATGGATACTGACAGCTGCCAAATCCAGTATGGAATTAAAAGCGGAGCCTTGAATATCAAGGGTCAGTTAGGCAGAGCAGCTTGCTTAGGATCCTAGGAAGAATTATGTCGTTAGAAATTTGGAAATGGGCACATGATGTCTTTCTAAGAGAGAGGCTTTAGTTCAGCTGCATGTTATTGGGCTCAGTCCAGCACTTGCTGGGGGGAAACACTCGGGCAGTATAAAAAAAGAGGCCAGACAAGACAGTTCTACCAGTCACTTCTAGCTTAAAAGCAAATTGCTGCTTTCTCAGTATGTCTGCCAGAGGGGAGTCCTCTTGAGAGTACCTGGAAATCTGTGTCTTGTGGGGTTTTAATATCTGTCTTGTTGAAAGAGATTCGGTTGCTGCTACAAGGGAACAAAGCTCTTCAACAGCAAAACCAGTGTAAGATAGTTAGACTAGGCAAACCGTGGTTCTTAAGAAGCTATGAAGAACACTCTTGACATTGTCTTTTTATTGTACCCATCAGCCATCAGCCGTGCAGAATTAGAATCAGTTTTCATCCCATATGACCTGAAGAGATTGGAGATGTACTCTCGCAACATGGTGGACTATCACCTCATCATGGATATGGTACCTACCATTGCCAGGATGTTTTTTCTCAACCAGATGGGTGATATCTCTCTCTCTGCTGCACAGTCGGTATGTATTACTGTCAGAACAAGCCATGCTTCACTTCTCTTTGTATATATATTTGGAATAGTTTCCTGTTTCATGTAATCTTTTAAAGAATTCAGTGAGTTGCTTCTTTTGTAGTCCTCTTCATGATTTCTCCTGCTTGTAGTGTTCTTCCACCTTTAGCATTTGCTTTGGATAAAATTTGTAGGGATGATATTCTGTTGTGTGTTCAGTGAAGTACTCCACACATTTATAACATGGTGTGAACTGTGGCTTAAAAACCTAAAAATGTAGGGAGGGTAGAGGGTTTTATATATTTGTATTTGCTCTAAAAGCGTCTATAACTGAAATATGTGTTATTTCCTCAGGCCCTTTTTCTGGGGCTTGGCCTGCAGCATAAATCTCTGGACCAACTGGAAAAGGAGTTAGAACTGCCCAGCAGTCAGTTGATGGGCCTCTTCAACAGAATCATCCGCAAAGTTGTCCAGGTAATAGCATCACAACAAGCCTTGACTTAGTTGTGTTGGACCAAAGTGTGATTCCAATACTGAGCCTGGCACTAACAGAAAGCTGAATCAGAACTGTGTATCTTTAACATGTCCCCAGTAATTGATTGTAAACTGCTTTCTAAGATGGGAAAATCCCAGTGGAAAAAGCAGGTATTAATGGCATTATATAGTGTTTTCCCAAATAAGAGTGCTTGTGTTATGTTTTTAAATATTGAAATGTCCTGACCAAAATGCTGAGCGTAGAACCCATCTTGCCAGCTAAGCCTGAGCCGTTTGTTTATGATTGTTTACTGCATGGGTGGCATCTCAACTTTTCTTGAAAAAAAAACTTTTCCAATGTAATTTAGAGGTAGACATGAAGTCCAGTCAAGTAATTGGAAAGTTTCGGTTCTGGTTTTCTTTCTCTCTAATATCTGTGACAAAGTGAGTAATGTGATCAGTTATCAAATGGCAAGACAGACGGGACACTTGCCAACTGCTTGCAATTGCTTGCTCAGCCGGGGGCCACCAGTTCTCAAGGTTCAGGATACGGCACCAAAGCTTCTGCAGTCTGGCATAGGTTGTTCACGGGAGAGGTGATTTGCTCAGCATAACACCCTTATCTTGAAGAAAACAACATACCAAAAAAAATGCAGCTTTTGGCTGTAAATGTGAATCAAATACTGCTGGATTAAGAAAGTTTGTTGTCAGCTATGAGTTCTTTACATTTATGTGAGTGACATTGAATACTGGCTGATTTTAGTTTTATACTTTTCATGAGAGCTGTATGTAATTCTGCCTTCAGGAAGCAGCCTGGAGCTTTTAATTTCAGTATGATGGAATGCATGCATCAGAAATAAACAACTGCCTGATAGCGTTGGCAAGGTTAGAAGAGTTTATGGGGACAGACAGCATTTCCTATTTATTTTAAAGCAATAACCTAGAAGAAACCTCGGCAAGTCTTACATGTGTTGGCTTACTTCGTTTTCAGTTGTTCAACACAGTCCAGGAAAAAGCTGTGGAGGAGCAGATGGTGGCAACAAAGGATATTGTCATGGAGCCAACACTGAAATCTTTAAATGACGATTTGGTAATTACGAGCTTTCTTCTTGATACATATGTAAACACTTCACGGAGTTCCCTTGAGTGTAGAAGCCTTGTAATCTAAATTTTCTTGGATGGGAAGAATTCCACATCATGTCTGTCACTTTATGGCAGTTAAAACCTGACAGCTTTGCGTTAACATGCTTGTAGTCATGCTTTGTTAATCTGCAATAGAGATTTCTTGCAGAGCCTACTAAGATGATCTTGGAGTTATATATTACAAGCATATGCTTACAAATAACATAAAAAAATACAATTATAAAAAAGAGATAAGCTTTTCAGGATCATCTGGTATTTGTTTCAGGGGATGTACCTCTCTTTTAGTGGGAAGGCATTTTCCTTGCAGCACATGGTCACTGTTGCCCTTAGAACTTAATGCATTTGGTGTGTGGTCCTGTTGTAGGAAGAAGCTGCAAAGGAATTCCAAGCAAAACACAAGCAAGAAGTGGAGAAGCTGAAGGGAATGGACCTTACACAGTAAGAATTTATCTGTATGAGTCTCAAGTCCGGTTTTCCTCTGATACCTGTTTGAATGCCGGGTCACTCGTGCATCTTGCTGAGACTTGTGCACAAGGCTGTAGTTGCAGTATTATAATCTCAGACCTCAATAAACGAGAAATAGCAGTGGGCATTTCCAGCAGTGGCCAGGTAAGATCAGCATATGCTGCTGCACTAATGGAAACTTTGGGTCTTCATTGGCTCTGTTACCAGCTGCTTTGTTTCGTTCTTTCCCCTGTGAACTAAATTCAGTAACAACTTCTGTTCAAGGCCATTCACCTGTTTACCTCAGTACACAAATTCATTGCCCGAGAAGTGCGTCAGACTCCCAAGTGTGAACTTGACTGAGTTCCTTTTTTCTGCTGGTATTTTGAACAGAAAGGAAAAGGCTGTGAGTTGTCAGATCACAGCTGATCAGCAGTGAGATCTGCCTGCCTGTGGGACTTTAGAACTGAATTGTTGTTAGAGTTGGGGCTGGCTCGTCGTTACAGTACTGCAAACAGAAGATGTACCGCAAACAGGAATGCTGGATCAATCCTCAGCTCTGTCCCAGTGCCTCAGGCATGAGCTTGAGCACGTTCTTCTTTTACCTCCATTCTCTTTTGTCACTTAAATGGTAAATTATTCATGGCAGTAGCTCTTGCTATGTATTTACGTGCCAGTCTTGATCCTGGCTGTGTACAGTGTGTATATTATACATGTATAAGTTATATATGGAGTAATAAAGCAAGCTGCCTGGCTGTGGACTGCTTCTAATTTTACAGTTTCCCATGCTTCTAGAACTAGTCATTAGCTTTGTCAAAGCAGGATACCGAGGTCCTCACAAGGCAAATGCAGAAGAAATGACCAAGTACCACAGTGATGACTACATAAAATTTCTGAGATCTATTCGCCCAGATAACATGTCTGAGTACAGCAAGCAGATGCAAAGATGTAAGCTATGTGTGTAGTGCTGTGGTTCCTGCCAATGTTAAACTTTGTGGTTCTGGGAATCCTAGAGCAGCTTTAGAGGTTTGTGATAAAAAGAGTAGGAAGAACCACGGGAAGTTATCTTTCTCCTGACTTTGATTTTTCTGGTAAATCAAGCATTTTAAAGATGGGTCCCTCTCTCAAGCCAATATGTCAAAAGAGCTGAGGAAACCTTTTGTGACCTGGCTATCTTTTTTTTTGATCTTGTGTTTTGATGGAAACTCTTCTGAATTGCCTTCCTGGCTCAGAGATGACTGAACTACTCCATTTATGAGCTGCATGTAGCTTGTATTCTTCCTTATCTTTAACGAGAGGTACTGAGGTGGGAAAGGATTGTGTAGTTTAAAACAAACAAACAAAAATATACCCCAACTCATCAATTGTGTCCCCAGACTGCAGTACCCCTGAAGGACTCAGTACCCTGAGTCTCCTTCTCTGGAGACATTCAAAGCCTGCCTGGATGCGTTCCTGTGTGATCTGATCTGGGTGTTCCTGCTCCGGCAGGGGGATTGGACTAGATGATCTTTCGAGGTCCCTTCCAATCTCTAACATTCTGTGATTCTGTGATTCTGTGATTCTGTGTGTGTCCTGTTGTCTGCTATCCAGCTTAGCTGTATGTGCAACTCAAGTGAAAATAGTACCTGGCTAATGTTTATATTCTCTTCTTTAACAAAAAAAAACCAAACCAAACCAGCAGGAAAAAAACCCAAACCAACCAGAGCTTCTGTTACCAACTACAGTGTGCACAGATGCCTTTTAACTGCTGTGGAGCTGGACAATTTGTAGGATACCGAGTTGCTGAACCAGCAGTTTCCTTGAAGTGTCAGCAGATGTCTCTTTTTCTGGACCAACAGGAGTTACACATGCCGCTGATTCTCTCCCTTCTCTCTCTCCTCCTCCCACCTTTTGTCATATAAATCCTGTTTACTCTACTGACATCCCCGAAAAGTTGTCTGTGACGGCTCTAGATTAATCTCTGTTAAATCTGAGGAAAGGAATTAAAAGCTTCTTTGAATCTTTGGTTGTCTTGTTCGAAGGAAGGACAAAAATGGATGTGATTTGAAGTGACTTGCAAGTCAGTCACATTATGAAAACAATATAACCAGAATTTTTAAAAAGTTTTAATTCCATTTTTTTAGTGTTGATAGTGTTCCATACCTGTTTTTCATTTTGGACCATGTTCCTTTTTTTTTTTTTTTCACCCAGAAGTAGATTTCTGCTCTCCTTCATGAGGAGAGAGAGGCAAAAATCTATTTAGAACACTTTTCAGTCCAGGTTATAGAAAGCCAATAGAAGAGACAGAGCTGTTTGATTTGAAAAGGCTTTGTCTGGTATTATTCAGCCTTGCTTGTCTATTCTAAATCTCTAAGAACTTGAGATGGAGAGCAACCACTCAGTGTTGCTACATGACTGCTTTGCCTAGTTAAATTTGTATGTAATTTCCAGGGTACTTGAACACCCAGACAAGGTCACAGAACATGAGTTTATTTGAATAGCAATTGTTGTCTTCATTTCTCTTTTCAAAAGAAAGCTGCAGGTCTTCAGTTTTTCCGGGACTGATGTAGAAAAACTGCACCAGACAAGCTTACTGCTGGTCTACGAGCAGCTGCTAATTTAGCTAACTTTCCATTATAAGCCATTGCTTTTTGCATCCTCTTCCTTTATCACCACAACCATCCTTCTCCTCTCTTTTGGAGGGGGAAAAAGAAAAAAAAACCCTCAAGCTTTTATAAGGAATTCTATATAGTGACTATAGATCTGATTGTGGTTGCCAGGCTGAAAGCTGCAGCGATTGAAGGTCTATCTTTTAAGAAATGTAGTGGGCAAAGCAGCAGTACACACCACTGCTATGGAAAGTATAACCTTTGCAGCCTTATGTTTTGCTTTCGTAACAGATGTACTCTGCTCAGCACTCTGCTTTCCTGATGAGAGGCAGTTTTGTGATGTTTACAATAGGGGCTCCTGAGAGAAGCTCACTCGACACTGACCAGCTTTGGATGGGGACAATTGTTGGTTGCTATTGACCTGTTTTGAGCTGAGTCTGCTGACAGAGTCGTGACACGCTATTGTATCCCTTTGCCAGTCTAGCTGTGTGTGTATTTCCAGATTCTGATTTAGTTGGGTGCTGACGCCAGTCGCTTTGTAGAGTGTGCTGGACAATATAACCACCTTATTTTTTTATTTTGTGCTAGCAATTTGACTTGGATTTTCCTTTACCTTTTTCACTTAGGTACATTATCCGGGGTGACGACGAAGAATGGAATGAGGTGCTGAGCAAAGCAGGACAGAACGCTTCCATCGTCAGTTTGAAAAGGTTAAGGAAGTTGAAATGCTCCACAGAGGTCTTTGCTGTTGGCTTTATTATCATATTTTTCAAAAGAGTGAAGCTGAAGAGCTAAATGCAGATAAAATGAACTTGGCACCCTTGATAGATGCTCAGTTTTCCTGGAGAAATCGGGGTGTGAGCACCCGAGAGCCCTACTGGGTCCTCAGTGGTTGCTCTAATGGTGAGACGGCTGCTGTGAATTCTGTGTTGCTCAGGAGTATAGTCCTGTCTTAATATAACTTAGTTGCTTATGGTAACTTTTTTCTCTTGACATGGTTAAGTCTTGAAAGAAAGAACTCACTCCACCTAACTGTCCCATTTGCTTTGGGAGCGAACACTGGGTGGGAGCCTACGGTATTCCCACTGGAGAAAATGCAGATTCAGGGAAGAATTCTTCTTTCAAATTAGAGCTGGAGTCTGTGTTTCTGCAATTCCTTTCTTTTCATCCATTTTCTTTCTTTTACCTTGCCCAGCATGGAGTCTTTCCTCATCTTTTCCTTGGGGATTTATAGCTGAGACTTGCCTGTGTGCTTGTTTCCCCTTCCTGGGGTGCCTGACAGCTGAAGTAATTATGTGATCTCTATTCCACCCTTTGTATATTCATGGTTTTTTTCATGAATGCCGGAAGCTGTGAGTTTCCAGAAGCCTTAGAGGAATGAGAGAGTCTTGTCAGTGCTTATAAGGATTGGAGCTCTGTCATGTTTGCTCTAGTTGGAATCTAGTGCAGGAACAAAACTGTATACTTAAAACCGTCAGTGGTAATATTTTTTCTGCGTACTTTAAATTCCAGATGTGCCCTGTATGAATTACCTCTAGGACACATAAAGTCTTGAAAAGCAATGACAAGAGCTAAAAATCAAGATCTTATACGATTCAAATTGGGTTAGAGAATCTGAAGGCACTAGAAAATCTAGGTCATACTCTTGTTTGTGCTTTCTCTAGCCCCAGTTTAAATGGCCCAATAAATTGGAAGTATTTTCTCCCAACCACATTTCCATGTAGGTCCTCTCCCCCCTTTTACAACAACAATTTCCCAGCTGGATGGGAGTCCAGTGTGTTTTTAACAGATATTTTGTTCCTGTTTCCCAGTGAGAAGAAGAGAAAATTAGAAACAGCAAGAGGACCCAAGCAACTGAAGAAATTTAAGAAGACCAAAGATATAAAGCAGAAGCGGAAGAAATGACTTTAAAGCCAATCAATGAACTTGAATTAACAAGTGACGGGTCTGTACTTGAGAAGTACTATTCTCCTTTAAATCAAGAGACTTTCTTATGGGGGGTGAGAGCCGGAGGGAAGGAAAAGCCTTAGAGGCATTTTTAAAGTGTTTGTATTACGGGAAGCGCAGTGACATTGCCAGGAGACAGTCTATGAAGATTTTTTATGAAGTGTGACTGCAGAGCTTGAGCGAGGCACCGCGCAACACACTGGGATATTATGAGGGTGCAGCCACAGAGTTTCCATTCAAAGAAGGCAGATCAATCTGTAACCTTTCCCACATCTTAATGGTTGGTGTCTTTATTAAAAAAGAGTTTGGACAACAAAGGATAGAAGTGTGTTAGGCTTTGCTGTGTGGCTCTGCCTTTTAGCATTGCAGCACATCTTGATACCTGCAGTTCAGTGGTACTACCGCTCCTTGGTAGCTCGAGGGAGTTTTTGGTGTGAACGACGACTGACTTTTTATTTGGGGCTGGCTATTCAGTGAGCACTAACCATGGTGTCAGTTCAGACCCGTGATGTGGTCCTTGCTCACAGGAGTTCAGGGTATACAATGAACGCTTCTATTTTGGAAGGCAGTCCTCAAGCAGCTGCAATAAAAGCTGCTCTTTTGCATTCACAGTTGCTTGCAAGGTCTCAGTGTTCCCATAGCTCAGCAATTTACATTTCCTCGTTCTCAAGCAGGGCAGTATGATTACAAGGTGCTGGGGAAGATGCTTTGGCCACTCTGCCTCCCTGCTAGCTGCTGACCCAGAGCTCCTGCTTGACTTTGGTGGAAAGTTTAGTGTTAAGGTTGCCAGGAAATCAGCACTATCATACTGACACCTGGTCTTCGTAATCTCTGCTTTGAGCTGGGGGCCAGCTGAGCTGACAAGCCTCTGCACTCCCCAGCTTTGCTTCCCAGTGGTCCCTGTTTGGCAATAACTATGGACCAGTCTGGAGCAGGGACTTTCTGTGAGTGCAGTGCTCTAGGTCTGGTGCCTGTCAGACTCCAGAGGCTTCAAAACCAGGGCAGACCTTCGACACAGAATGTCCCTGTCCCAAACCTGAGTGCCCTGGTGTGTCATCTTGATGTTCTAGAGGTTTGGAACAGGGAGACTCACCTACAGCTGATACACAGCTGCATTTCTATTTACTTGTAGATCTCACAGCTCCTTTTTCCAGCAAATCCTCAAAGAAACAGTTTCTTCCTAGGTAAAGACAGTATTTCTTCTCTAGGAGGCTGTTTTGTGAAGCATCTCTATTAAGCATGAGCCTAGCACAGCCTATGTACCTTTGGTTGGGAAGCCATTGTGTGTGAGACGGTGGCAACAGCACATCCCCCTCCCTGGGGGCAGCTGGGCGCTGGGAGGGGAGATTGCAGCTGCAGCCCTTAAAGGCTTGATGAGGGGTCCTGTTAGCACCCAGCTGTGTGTAGGAGTGGTGCTGGCAGCCTGCAGGGACGGCATGGTGGCTGGCTGCCCTGAAACAGCTCTATAAAGAAGTTGTGGAAGGAGCAGACACAGAAGGCAAGAAGTGTGAAGAGACCTGGGAAATCCTCGGAAGAGGTGAGTGTGAATTCTCTCTGGTTTTGCTGTTATTGTTAAAAAATGGTGTAAGTGGTGGCCCTGCTGGGAGAGGGGTGAAGAGCTACAACCCCTTGCTTTGGGGGACAGGGTCAGCTGGAGGGGCTGCTGCATGGATTCTGTCTGTGTCTGATTTACTTCCTCTGAGAGATAAAGAACCAAGTAGTACTGCAGGCGATGTTACTGCAGGCTGGGGCAGGAGGGGCTGCGGCTGCTGCTGGAGCCCTTTCAGGGGACGCTCCCTGGCCCGGTGAGAGGAGAGCAGGTCCCACAAACAGGAGTAACGTGGCTGCATGGCTGGGATGGAGGTTGTTCTCTAGCCCAGGGGCTCTGTAGCATCAAACCTGCATTTTCCATGGGTATCTGTAGGATTGCAGTTTTCTAATGTCTTGCTTAGCTTAATGCTGAAGTGTCTGGAGTTGGTCCCGTTTGTGTGAGGGATGGTTATTGTAGTAAAAGGTTTTTTTGTGGATTGTTCCAAGCCAGTCACATACCGCAGCCATTTGAGAAAAGGACAACAAAGATGGGCTTGAAATGGTGGTCAGATAAGGAACTGGTATCAAATGGTTACTGATGGAATATCATTGGCTTGCTCACTTCATACGCTCTGCCTGGTTTAGCAGGCTGCAAGTCAAAGCTTTAAACACTTTTTGAGTCCTTTTAAAGCGTGTTGAAATTTTGCACTAATAAAGCAGTGGTAGTTATTTCAGATTCTTTACCCTATGCAGATTGCTGGCCTGGTTCACCCAGGTGGGAGTGGTTTACTTGCTCTGGGTCTTGCTGCCTAATAGGTGACTGTGGGAAATCTTTTTAGAGGAAAAATACTTATGTTTATGAGAATCTTCTTAGAATAAAAATACTTATGTTTGTGAGAACTTTCTTAAAGGAAAAATACTTATTTTTGTAAGACCTTAGAAGAAAAATACTTATGTTTGTAAGAATCTCCTTAGGAGAAAAATACTCACGTTTGTCAGAACCTTTTTTAGAAGGTCCTCATGTAGTTGGTGTCTACTACAGGAGAAAAATAACACCTGCAAGGGATGAGAAAGAAAGCAATTGTTCAGGATGTGAGTAAGATAAGGAGAAATTGAAGGTAAACGATCAACAGGATTAGGTAATGTTAAGGGCCCCGTTCCCAGGACCAAAGTTAGCCAATAGTAACTCTGTCTTGAAGATTTTTAAATCATTGTATCCAATCAGTGATTACCAAATCTGCGTGAATTCTGTATAAAAGTGTGTAATTGAGGCATAATGCATGGCTACAGCTTGATCATATTGGTCTGCGTAGTCCTTACCAGCAGCAGGTGACAGTATCAGAAGGCTTCATGGTATTGCACATTGCATCTTGTGCTAAGAAAATATTGATTGAACTTCCTTAAAATGTAGAAGTGGTGCAAAGTACAATGCATGTCTCGGGAGGGCTGTTAAACTGGAGATCTCCTAATAGGTTCAAGAGAAGTTTTATTACGGAACACCCATGTGCTATTAGGGCTCCGAAATCGGTTTGTGGTGTTTAAGGGGTAAGCTGAGGATCAAATGGCTAAGAAGTTTTAAAAAAGTTCATATTTATATGGAAAATATGTCAAAGCTTCTGTTTATTTATAAGGCCATGCTAAATAGCTATGAAACAGTGTATGAGTTTGTCCTCTGCTTCTGCTGGGACTGTGCCAAAGCTGTGACCTGCCCAGCCCAGGAGAGCCCCATCTTCACGTGGCTGTGATGAAGCTGTTACTGTGAAAGCCTTAATTCAGAGTGAGGTTTCTGGTTGTTTCAGGAAATATGGTCTCATGCTAGTAGGCAGCAGTCATAAAAACCTTGACGGCTGACTTAGTGGCACTGTCTTGGGGAAAAGGCGTTGGGACCATTTGCAATGGCAGGCTAGGCAGGAGCTGATCCATGAAAATATCTAAAGTCCAGCCAAGACTTCTTGTAAATTGTCTGTAAATGATGGTGGAAGATAGTAGAAAAAATTAAATTTGATTCTTCAGGCAAACTAGGATCTTACTATGTAGCTGGCATCTTTTCTAGGGCTGCCCCCGCTGCTTTCTATAGGCTGTAGTAACTCTTGCGCTATCGTATGTGAGTTGGGTGGACTGTAGGTGTTGTAAAGGACTTGGAGGATCTGAGCTGCACGTGTGCCCCTGCGTTTCCGAGTGGGTGTTGTGTTTAAAGAGAATTTTGCTATTTCTACAGAAAAGGTGTGTATTCAGTTGAACCGTTCTTTTTCTGGTTTTCCATGTACATTTTATGATTTCTGGCAGCTTTTCGGATTCCTCTGCCTGTCTATTGCCCTTTGAACAGCAAAGTGGAAAAAAGCCCTCAGATGCTAAAATAAATGAAAGATGTGGATTTTATTATTTTTTTTTTAACAAGTCTAGTCAAACCACATTTTCCTCTGTCTGTGCTTTCCATCAGTGAAGCTGGGTTAAAATTCCAGCTAGAGTAAGGGCTAGTTGAATGCAATCCAACAAAAAAGCAAGAATCCCTGTCTTTCTGCAGCCAGAAGTGGACTAGAAATGCCACGCAACATAGGAGCTGAAAAGAGAGTGAGTTCTGCCTTTGGGGTTTAGGGCTGGGTTGGTTTTGAGCCTGTTTCCCTTTGGCTGGAGCAGGTTTCTGTACCGCGTCCCCTGCAGATGGGGCTGTGAGTGCTCGAGGAGCTGGGTGTACGGCTGATTGCAGCGCGTGCATTGAACCCAGCAAAGCCAGCTCCGCTGTCCGCGCCTCCTCCTTTCCTAACCTGGGGACAGGTCTTTGCACAACCCAGTAACCACGTGTATTAGTGTCTCAGCCCCTGCTGTAAACCTACAAGGTCTTTTTTTCAGTGCTCCCTGGATGGCTGATGTGTCACCTTGCTGCAGGTTCGCTCTCTCCGGTGCCCAAGTGATGCTGGTCTGCAGGGACGGAGTGCTGTGGCTAATTGGAGGAAAAGGGGAAAGCCACGTAGAGCGGAGCAGCTCTCGGCAGGTGGTGGGTAGATGTGACCTAGTTGTCAGTGAAATCATCCTGTTTGCTTGGAGACCCCTGAGCTATTTTGACAGCTGGAGTGAGCTGACCTCGGCGAGGTATCAGGGAGGAAGGAAAAGCAGTGAAGCTGAGGATCTCCCCTGCTGCTGGGAGCTGGCGGTACTTTCAGGAGGGGTCTCGCCTCCCGCAGCTGTGTGAGGGTGAAGTGAGCTGTCGGGAAAGCAAAGGCTGGTGTGCTGGACCAAGGGCAAGGCGTAGAAGCGGTAGCAGGAGGTGTGTCTTTTCCATTTGGCTGTTGTGATAGTGCCTTGGGAGTTTTAGGGTTTTTTATTTTCCTTCCACAGCTGGATTTTTGTTTGACTGTGTCACTACTCTCTGAATCATGAGCCTGGCTCGATAAGGACCCAAAACTACCTGCACCTTGTGTGTTTCCTAATGAATGCTTTCTGTTAATAGGTGTGCAGGCTGAGGATGGAGTGAGGCGGTGAGAGACACAGACAGCCTTCTCCTGCTGAGTTAAACACGAAGACAGGAGCAGTGGGTGCAATCCCATGCTCGGTCTAGCAAGCTGCCTGTCCCGTGGGTGTGTACGTGAGCTCTGACAGCCCTGTGCATGGGGACAGTGCTCCAGCCAAGTGTCTGGGACCTGGCCTGCCCGTTTTCTAGTTA
>NW_010133748.1:4570-4832 GCF_000699245.1 Pterocles gutturalis | reverse complement strand
CGCCAGCTCTGGGGCTGGGCCCCTTGTGTTGCTGCCAGCAAGGCCTTTGTCCCTGCTGGGCTGTGATCTCTCATCATATGACAGAAGGCTTTTTATCTGCTCCTCTTTGGCTTGGGCAACTAGTTCCGAGTGCAATATTGTGTTTTCTTTGCTGTGGATTAATGGATCCCACTCAAAACCACCCTTTGGGGAGGCAAATCTGGCTTTAGAGTCGGGCGGTGGCATCAGCAGCTCGCTGCCCCTCTTCCTCGGGGGCGGGGCC
>NW_010133748.1:0-4531 GCF_000699245.1 Pterocles gutturalis | reverse complement strand
GCGGGCAGCGATGGCTGGCAGCTCGGGCAGCATTTGGTGAGGGCAAAGGGCCAGTTGGTAGTGGTGCTACATCAGCCAGCGCTTGCCTGCTGTGCAAGGGCTTATTATAGAGCAAAAAGCTTTTATTTTAGTCTGAAAGTCATCAAGCATGTTCAGGCAGACGCGTGAGCTCTATTTATTATTTCCTCTGCTCCGTGAAATGACATAATCGTGGCCAGCAAAGTTTTGTGCTTCCCCAAAGCTGGGCAAACTCTGCTGCATTACGTTCTAGGATGCCAAGGGCAGCAGTGTATAAAATAGAGGCGGTATGCAACTAGTTTCATGACAAAATTCTATTTAATCTGCTTGTTAAAGTACTCCAAAGGAAATCTGAGGTCTTTGTATTCCATGATTCCTCAGAACAAGTCGGTGTTTGTACTGGTGGGTTTCCAAGCGTGCTGGTGTAATGGCATAACGCAAGAGCGGGCACCCCTCGTGTATCATTCCCAGCAGACTTATCTCAGATTGTGTAAATCGAATGCTAAGAAAGGGTTGTGATGGTAATTTATTACAGAACTGGATTGCCAGTCTTGCTACACCAGAGGGATACGCTGCACAGTTCCCTTGGTTTAGGTGCATGGTGGGAAATTCAAGGAAAGAAGCAATTACAGAGAGATTCTCAGCAGCCGAGTACCAGTTCTGCTGTATGAATGGTTTCCTCTGAAACTTGCTCAGCATCCTAAGAAAGTATGTGAGTCCCATAGAGGTAGCAGCACATTCAGAGTTACAGCTCAGCCATTATCCCCAGACTCGGCAGGGGGCTGGGTCAGATTCTTGCTCTTAAACCTGTATACGTCTTACCTCGTAGATAAGTGAATGCCCTTGTTTCCTGCACTGCTGCTTGCCTGTGTGTGGCTGTCAGAGTGTTTTTAAGTGTTCTGACGTGAGTCCTGCTACTGCCATAGCGAGGGTGCACCAGCCAGAGCCATTTCAGCCTTTTGGGTTCAGAGGTGACTGGGAAAGGAAGGTTTCCTGCTTTTTCCCATTTTCTTTGTTAGTGTTTCGGAGGGAGTGAATCAGGTGTTTAATTTTGGACACCTCTGCTTGAATACCTCTAGGTTAACAGTTGCTTTAACCCTCCCTGCCTCTTCTGCTGCAGAGAAGCATCCTAGCATTAGGATTTTCCTTAGACATTACCATCTGCTATTTTTCAATGGAAAAACAGGTAATCTTCTACTAGGGAAAATGCAAGTTAAAACTTATTACTTCAAAAAATGTTTGAGCCTAGGAAGGGGAAATTAATGCCTCTTTATCCCTTGTTTTAAAGCATAAATTTAGATATGTATTTCAAAACAAATTTAAGATGCTAAAATTGCAACGGCCTTTTCCACAGAAGTGTCTTTTAAATATGGGTTTTCTTATTGTTAGAAGAGCAGAACAAATAACAGCAGCTGTGTATTTTAAAATTAGGTTGTTAATAAAATCCTGGTACATTTACATAAATGACATTAATGTACAATTAACAAAGCATTGTAATATTACAGCAACAAAAGAGGACCTACATATTTGTACAGATAGCTGGAGCAGCTACTTGAAAATACTTTCCAAGATCAAGCCTTTGGTGGTATTTTTCAGGCAGAGCAGTGATAATTTTGAAACACCTGTATGGCTTTCGGATAATAAATAGGGTTCTCGAAGCCGGTGATCTTCCAAAGTGGATGTGTGCCTAGAGCACAAATGGGAGCGTGCCCCGACCAACGTGTCTGTCAGCTTACTGAGCCCAGACTAATCATTCTTATCCTTGCATGCAGTTTGCCTCTGATGTAAATCCTTTAGGAATGAGGCGATGTCAGGTTTTGATGGATTTGTTGGGAAGGGCTGGAGTTTGTTCTCCTTCCCTTCATCTACCTAAACCACGTCTGTGTCGTGCTTTGGAGCTTGGGGCCAGCTGAGCCGCCTCCTTCCCCTGTGTTTAGTTGCAATATTAATTGGTGAATTTCTAAGCAGCAGTGGTTCTCCACTGAAATCTTGGCTTCCTCTTCTTTTTTACCCACTTATGATGATTAATGAAAGCATCTTAGCAAGTGCTTTTGGTGGGTGCTACAAAAGATCAGCAGGAAGAGCTGAGGGGCTTTCCTTAAAGCTACTGGTAAGAGCAAGGGCTGTGGTTTTTTTTGCACAACTAACTGCCTTCCTAAAGTTGGAATTATTTAAAATAAAACAAACACACACAAGAACGTTGCTTCAGACACAAAACTGTAGCTTGAATTGTCTCCTTTTAGTTCTTGTAAGTGAGCTAGAAGGCCTAGAGTGAGTCCTTCCCCCTGCAAACAAAGGAAAAATGGGAATCTCGGGGATTCAAGTTGAGGCATGTTGGCTAAGTGCTGCAGCCTACCTCCAGGAACCGGTCAGGTCTGCGCCGTGCCCGGTGTCCCTGCGGCAGCCTATCTGCGGGAAGATCATCATTCCATGGGTGAGGCTGGGGAAGCAGAGACCAGAGCCTCTGATCCCAGCTAGCTCTGGAGAGGGAACTACCCATCAAGCTGTATGCTCCTCGGGGTTTTAGGGAGACTTTTATTGCTGTTTATGCGATTGCACAGTTTTTCAGTATAGTGCTAGCTCCTACTACCCCTGAGTGTTTTAGAAAGCATCTTTTATGGTGTCAGGTCTCACAGATAATGCTCACAAGCAGTTTTTTTTAAGGTGAAAGTGATTGGCACTATCAAACCTTTATAGTGAAACAGTAGGCAGGCTGCTTTTTTTCTTCCTCAAAATGAAACCAGATTAACAACTAGCACAGTGAAACTGTATTTAAAAAAAAAAAATACAAAAAACCCCCAATTTTCCCCTCCCTGCCCCAGCTCGGTTCTTCATATTAGGTTTAAAGAGTAATTTCAGAGTTAGTATTTACTCGGCTTTGAACATCTACAAAAATCTCTCTCTCAAGGTGCAAACAGGTTGGGGGAAAATTTATTTCAGAGTCTCTTGCCATGGTGTTCATTACTATAGCGAAGGAGTTTGTGTACACCAGCCTCTGTGTTCAGACAGATGACTCGTTGAACGGGCAGTGGTCCATAGGATGAGAAAATTCCTTCTCTGCAGCCTTGTTACAAATAAAACATCTATGTGTGCAGACTAGGTGGCCGTTATGGTGTGTAGACACTTAAGACTACATAGGAGTGTCGTCGGGTCGGGGTGAATTGCCTCCCTTCCCTGCAGCCCTGCCCTGTGCTTGTTTCGGTGGCAGCCTTGATCTTCTCTTCGGTTCGGGCTCTTCCCTTGCATCCTCCGTTCTTGTTAGCGCTGTGACGGTGTTCCTGCGACAGTAGTAGCACAGAGAAGCCAGCTCCCCCCCGGGTCAGCGGGACGAGGCACAGCCCCCTTGCCTGGGGGGTGTCTGTTGGAGGGGACTTTCAGCAAGATGCAGAAGGCAAACAGGAAAGCCCCGGCTTCGCCTGCCGCCGCGTCCCCGCGCGGTTTGAACCAGTGCTCCTGCCTCACACCCGGGAGGTGACGTACACGGAGTGCAGGCGGGTCCAGCGCCGTCTGCAAGTCCCGCAGCGGGTCCAGGCCCTGCACTTTGCTGGTCCGGCTGTAGATGAGCTGTTTGAACGAGTCCTGCTCTAGCAGAGAGCTCATGTGTTTGAGGAAGAAGCCTTCGCAAAAAGAGGCGAGCTCAGGTGCGTTGTGAATCTGCGGGAGAGAGGAAGGTCAGTTAGCCTTGTCTGGGTGTCACACACCTAAGGGACATGCCCGAGCCTCTTTTCCTTCCTAATGCTTTTCCTGTTAATTCTTTTCCTAAGGCAGAAAAAGAAGGATGGTAATAACAACAGTGGGGAAAAGCACTGAAGGTAGGAGCAGTGGTGGCTGGTCATTTCTCCTGGTGCTTTTTGCAGGCAGGAAGGCATTCCAGCTTTTTTTGATTCTTTCTGCTGATGGTCTGCTGTTGGCAGAGCCACTGCCCTGCGCTCCAGTCCCTTCACCTTAAAGGAGCAGAGCAGCTGGCTGGTGGAGGGGCCAAGGTACTGCTTTAGCCGTGCTCTGCAAGCGGGGAGCTCGTGTGCCGCAAGATAACACACCAGATGGCCCGCACGGCTCCTGGTTCAGCGGATGGGAGCCTGACTCCTCGGAAAAGGAGCTGAATGTAGGAAAATAGGGATGTTACACTTCTAAAACGTGTTGGGGGGTTTTGGCTGTGATCTGGTTTCCTTTGCTTCAGTGGGGAAAGCTCAGTAATAGGAGAAAACGAAACTTCAGTATTAAGAAGCACTGTGCACCCCTACCCACCCCTCCACCCCCCCTCAATTTCTGGGAACTCTGTGCAAATAGTAATTCAAGGAAAAGTACTAAAGGCCAGGAGGGAATGCTCCCTTCTCCCTCTCTGCCTCTGTATACTGTTAAATTTTAGGTCCTGAAAGAAACCAGCCTGAGGTCCATGGAAGAAAATGGCTCAGTGTGAGAGTTGGGAATCGAAAAGGATCAGTGCAAGATGTGCATCAGGGTTCTCCGCCCTTTGTGTAGTCTGTCTGCTTGTCTTTAAGGGGTCTGACCG
>NW_010133747.1:7392-17574 GCF_000699245.1 Pterocles gutturalis | reverse complement strand
AGCTCCCCACCGCCCCGTCCTCCTCTCCCTGTGCGCGACCAGCCGACATCTCTGGCCAGTTGGCTGCTGTTAATCTGGAGGAAGTGAAATTTGTTCAGCCGATGAAGGAAAAGGTCCCAGTTGAAATCGCGGGGTCAATGGCAGACGGTGCTTTTTAGCTTCAGCTTCATTAAAGAATTGGGATTCCACATGCCTTATGCTTTCTATTTATTGAGGGCTAGGAAAAACTAACCAATCTTAATTAAAAGCGGCTGTTAATATTTTTTTTTTAACCAAATTTGAAGTTGTTGTGAATACTTGCTCGATGCTTACAGGCACACATTGTAGCTGACTTGGTGCCTGACAATAATTCTCACTTCTGCCAGTACAGCAAACGTGCAGAATGCTGCTGGCTCTTAGAGGACACAGATAGATAAGAGGAAATTTAATGTATGTAACAAAGACACTTGCTTTCTGAGAATAAAATCCATGGGATATAATTGAGATTCGGATAAGAACAAATGCAAATTTCTAAATAAAAACCTTCAGATTAAATATTGTTTGCCTCTATTAGTCTCTGCAGTTTTCACAGTGTAGAAGTTTAAATGGCATCGCTGTGAAATGATCCTGTGATTTTGGTTTTTGGGTTTTTTTTTTTTTCAATCTGGAAAACAGCTATTTAATTACATGAGAAATGTGAATATGTGATGACATTACATGGGTGTATGACTGACAAAATGGATACTTTGGGAGAATTTATTTGTATAACTTGAAGCTTTTGTATATGCATCACTGTATGCAGAGGTGATTTTGCTGTATCAGTAAGTATTTCCTCTGAGGCCTGAGAGTAGCCAAGTTCTCTGTTCGCTGTGGTTCCTATGCAACTAGCCTCTTAGATGATGCTCCTAGCAATCCATTTAGGTCACAGATGTCCTTGTAACAAGATTTCAGCAGAAAAACGATCACTGTGATCTTAGGTATGTGTAATGGTGCTTTTGGTGACCACTGGCTCCTAAAAACCTTGGAGCAAAGGTAGCCAGAAAAACTACGTGAGTTCTGTAGCTTTCTGTTGAAGAGTAGATAGGTTTATGATGGGTGCAGCTGCTACCCCACCATAATTTCATTAAAACCAGTGAGGGGCATATACTGTGCTTCTATGTGCTTCTGCATGTACACGATACTGAATGGTACCAAAGTAATTAATTTTTATGACACCCTGGTTTGCATAGTGCCAGTCTCTGGCCTGTTTGGGGTTTCCCACGTGGCCATGTTTTTCCCTCAGTGCAGGGATGTATTTCATGTGTAGCCTTCCAGCCTGAGCGACGGGACCAGGCTGGGAGCGGGCTGTGCCGAGGTCGCACTCGTTGTGGTCACAGCTCTCATGGTACTGGCTTCTGGGGAATAGCTGGGGCTCCAGAAAGGGGCCAGGGGGTCTAACGAAGGTCAGCAGGGATAAAAAAGGAGAACTTAACTGCCCCTGCCCATGGCCCTAAAAGACACTAAAGGTTTTCATAACACCACAGCAACAGCTGTACTCATAATGGTTTTGGGGTGTTATTCTTGGGAAAGTTTGAACTTGTCTATCATGGAGATGCAGTAGTTCTGCAAAGTACATTTTGTATATGTCAAGAGTTAAAACCGAAGTTTGATCTTGCATAACTTGTGAGTATCATTGGAATGTACAGGAAAAACCTGCAAGCCACATGTGTACAGCTGTGCTTTATTCATTTTATTCAAAGGTGAAGCCTCTACAGCATACGTTTCGGTACGCTATTGGTTTATCGATAGCATTTCATTTGCAGTCACCTATGTTCAATGCAAATTCCCTGCTAAAATTGTCAAGTCTGTAGAATAAAATCATTACTTTTACATTTTTAATTGTTAGTGATTAGTTGTTGTTAAAGTGTTTCACTTAATTACTGCTTTTCATATGTGGTAAAATAATGTGAAAGCTCATTTAAACTGTGCTTCTGCGTCTGCACAGAGACCCATTAATGTGATTGCAGAGCCAGCCTCAATCTAGGTCCTCAGGCAGTAATTTCTGACAGTGATGTCATTCATGTGATAAAAAAGGGATGACTAGTGAATTACAAATATGAAGGAAGTGGTAATTACACTACTTGGGTTTGTGTTTTAATGTCTGAAAGCTTCAGCTTGTTTGAAGGGCAGATTTCTCCCTAGAGCTTCTGTTCCCAGGGTCTGCCTTGTGCCTCTGCCATCCCTGGGGCAGGCACGGCCGAAATGATGGGAGCCTGTTCTGTGCCACCACATTGCATAGCTCCAATGGTTCCCAGCCCCCCATCCATACTGGCCGTCGTTGCTGCAGGAATCGTGACACGTGCCAGCATCTGTGTCAGTGCAGCTCTGGTACCAGCCCTGCCCCTGAAGTCCCCCATGAACTGCTCGTGAGCTACATCCAGCCCAGTAGCCACCAGTGAACCTGGTCCTTCTGCAGCCAGAGATTTTTGTACAGCCTTTTTGATCCCAGTCCAGCCAGTCTCATGCATATTCGGTGTTAGTTCTCACACTTTCCAGCTTCTGGATGTCGAGCATGAATGCTTTCAGGTTCTTTTCGCCTTTTTTTGCTTAGCCAGTCTGTGAGCAGAGTAAAACCATCTTTGGATTTTCCAAGACCTCCAAATGGGTTTGCATGTATTTTCTCGCTTACTCAGCTTTACAATTGGTCTTGTTTTCCTTTGCTCATCAGCTGCCAAGTTGTCACAACATGGGCAAGGTCAAAGAAAAAAACTAACAAAATAAAATGACATGGAGAGCACTACACAAAGCCAGAGAGAGAGTTAGCTGTGCGCCAGGAGTGACCGCCCTGCTCTGATAACCACCAGTGACTCTGTTAGCAGTTAGGTTAGTCTGATCAATTTTTTTTTTTTTTTTTTTCTTCAGGACAAGTGTCAGATCTGGCTATGGAAATCCTTTTTCTGATGAGGTTGGGGTTGGTTCTGCTTCATTCAGGGCTTTTTTTTCCTTCCCTTCTTTGTGAGGTTTTATATTGACTGACTCTGCTCCGAGTCCATATCCATGCTATTTAAAGGAGCTTTACCAGGTCAAACCTCATTACAGCTGAAAAAACAACCAGTCGCCCAAAGCAGGAGTGAACATCACTGACATTTCACCTTCAAGGCTTTTTGTCAGTGTTACTTAATTGCTTCAGGTATTCAATAAGTAAATGTATCAACTTTTAGTGTGTCTTGCTGCCAGACAGGCACTAAACTACCTGTGTTGGCTGGAATGTCGGGTTTCGTGGTGGTATTTACAGGTCTTGACTGAGTTACCAGTAGGAGGAACAGCATGGGAGTTGAATCCAAGAGCCTCTTAGCGTTAAAGATGCCACTAGTCCCTGCCCATGGCAGGGGGGTTGGAACTCGATGATCTTTAAGGTCCTTTCCATCCCTAACCATTCTGTGATTCTGTGATTTTGAAATGGTTTCAAATAGCATGGCTGTGCTGCCAGAAGACAATTTAGTTTTAAATGTTCAAAATTCTGAGCAGTTTTCCAGAGGAGTCAGTAGATCAGCTCTCATAGCAAACTGTGGTAGCTGAAACTGAAAAGTCTTTAAGTCTTTAAGGCCTCTTGCAATAGGTGTTGTCCAACACAAGCCAGGTTCTTCTTATCAGATGCCACGCTACCTCATCCTGATCAACACTGGTGTGTACACCTAAAAAAAAACCTTTAAAAGATAAGCAGATCGTGTTTATGTTGCTGTTGCAACCTGTTTTTATTGATAGGAAATTGTTTTGACAAAAGGACATTCCTGTAAAGATCATAAAGGGTCCAGTTAATATGTTTTTTGTGAATATTGTCTCCTTTCCCCACCCTGTCCTCATCCAGGAAACATATCCTGGATCCTCCTGCCGTGCATGAAGGAGCACGCATGGAAGGGAGATTCAGGACATTTCTCCTTTAGAAAGCTTGACGCAGTTACTGCATCAGATGCAGGAACTGAAACTCAGCTGGGTTTCACATTCGCTGCTCCACCTTGGTGCCTGGGGAAAGCTTTTGTCATAATTATTCTCTGCTATTCAGAGCTCCAGAAGCAGAGATGTGATCAATGGATTTGGGGGTCTGAGCTTCCACCTTAGAGGTCGAGATCCTTCTGCCCTGTTATGACAATAGTAACGTTATGCCCTTGTCTTGCAACAGGAAAAATGATGAAGAATCAACATTTCAAACCTGCCTGCAGTTCTGGTTCCCCCTACTAGTTATAGACATTAGAAGCAATGCAAAACCAAATAAAAAATAAAAACCCATGCTCCCCTCTCCTTGTGTCCCCCCCGACCCTGACTGCTAATTGATCCTCTTCCCAAATCTGAGAGGATGTGAATAGGTTGGCAGTTTCAGAAATAAGAATAGTTATTGGCTGTCGAGGATAACATGCTTGAGATGGCTCTCACAGTGATGTTGAATTCGGATGAGACTTAAGAGAACCTGACTTTAAAGAAAATAAAATACTATAGTTATCATATTGATAGGGTTGGAGATGGGGCAGTCTGCACAACACTCGCAAAACTGGCATCTGTAGTTTGCTAGCAGGGTTGGACTCTGGTGTATGTGGGTCGGGATGCAGCAGTCTTCATTAAGTAGGAGAGTAGAAAAGCAGTGTTAAAACTATCTTTTATTCTTTTCCTAGATTACAGCTAGAAAGCGCTGTCACTGTAATTGGTTCCAGAATTTCAGTTATTGTTGTGTGATTAATTACTGTGAAGTACCTTTGTTGAAACGTGATTTATTTCAGAGTATTTTCAGGTAATAATTTATGTCAATATTTTTATTTTCATGAATGCTAGTTAGAGAGAGAAGAATCCTAAAATTTTGTCCCACACTGTATTTCTTGTCTCAGTGTGTCCAAACGTGGTTTTTCCTTGTTTTTTTTATGGACAGTGCCGGAAAAATTCCCAGCACTGAACTTGCTTGTAAGACAAAGAGCCATGCGCCACTGTATTTCTTGTCTCAGTGTGTCCAAACATGGTTTTTCCTTGTTTTTTTTTATGGACAGTGCCAGAAAAATTCCCAGCACTGAACTCGCTTGTAAGACAAAGAGCCATGTGCAGGGAGTTGTTAGGAAGTGCTTTGTCAAGGACAGCTGCCTTGTCTGGAAGTACGCGTAAATGAAGGGGCAAAAAATTCCACAAACCTGCCAGACAATCATTTCTAATTTTACACTGATGAAATAATCCTGGGTATCTGGTTTGTCACTGGGATCGTTTGACTACATTCAGTAGCAGAAAATCCAAAAAATCCCAAATTGAAATCTTAGCTTTTTAATAAATGAGCTTTCTTCCTGTGGTCTGGTATCAGCAGTGATATTTACCAGTCATTTCACTCTAATTAAAGATTTTTCTTGTCTGAACTTGAACTGTTGCCATTCAAGGAAATGCTAACCTGAAAATAAACTCCTTTAAAGTCAAAGTATCATTTGACTTTGTTCCTCTTTCTGTTTTTACTGCCTACGCAATTTGTTTACTCGGCGGATTTTTTTTTCTCTAGGCTGGGACTTTCCAGTGACGTGTCCTCAGCTGGAAGGAGCAGGGAGTTTCTCACCACTGAGCAACACTGGGATTTTCCATTTGCCAAAACTCTTCCCGCATGCCATTTATAGTTGATGATACAGATCTAGTTTGGTTTTGTTTCCCTCTTTAAAGAAAGAGATGTGCAACTACAAGCCTTTCATTTCTCCTGCTCAGATATCATCAGCTTGCTTTTGTCTTCGGAGAGTAACTGGAAAAATCCTTTAAAATGTCTCCGTACATTACCCTATGCTTTCTTTGGCTGTGGCTTCCTTGCTGCTGTCTTCTGCAATGCTTCTTGTATCCAGAATGCCTACCACCAGTTGTCTTGTTTTTAAATCAGCCCTCAGGAGCAGGCAAGTCAGACACTACATAGATATCAGATTTCTACTGATTATACTAAACAGAAGGAATTACAGAAAAATGAAACATCTGCAACAGAAGAGACCTAGGTCTTATTATTTAGTTCTGATCTATCTGAAAAACATGCCAACAAATGCAAATAAAACTGAATGAATTACTTGCAAAATACTACTAGTGTAACTGTGTGTGCTGTGATGGATCTGGTAAGGGACAGGAAAATCAATCGGCTTGCTGCTTACATAGGCTCTTGAGGACGAGTTACAGAATATCAAATACCACGTGGCGTGGTGAGGTGATGCAATATTTGTAAAATACATGCAAGTCCTCAAAGCAAATTATGTTGTTTTTCCTTTTAATCATAGAAAGATTAAGTAAATAGTGGAGTAAGGCTACGGCTAAATGGAATTCTGGTCTCCCTGCCTTCCTTTTGGCATGTACGCACGCAGGGCTCTCGCTGACTTTACAAAGAGCTGTATGTATTTATGTGGAAGTTACAAAACTTACTTATTGCTTGCAACAAACTTTGGAAAGGAAGAGTGGTAAAGAAGGATGGCCTTGAATATTAGGAGTACAGGATATGCCAAACCAGTTCCTTCCATTTGTTTACTGAGATTCACATGCACGTACTTTAGTATGGCAAATAAATTCCTTTTTAACAAGATTATTCTTCCCTTACTATCACTGATGCACAGCAAATGGCCAAATGCAAGTCATAACCAAAGGACTAATTCTACCTAAGTGTTAAAATGTCTGTTTTAAAACTGAAATTAATGTTGGTGTGTACTGAGCTGAGAACAGCTGTAAAACATCAAGCTTTGAAGTTGTTAAAATATAAGTTTTAATAATGGTCATCTAGGCAGTTCTTAATAAGTACATACAATCTTTTGTTAAAATACTTATCAGCAACTATTGCAAAGGCTTCTGTCCAGCCACACACTGTTGCTTGCACTTTAACTGGACTGTAAGTGAGGTCGTTGGTCATGGAACATATTTCCCCTGTGTGTTCATATAAACCGGAAAAATTGTGTAACTTGTTGATGACTACTAGAATTTACGTAGCAGTGCAAACATGTTTGGTTGCAGCATTCATTCATCAGCATTTATGGTTGTGAAATCAAATGTGCATAGTCTTTGTCCTTGATTATTTATGAGCTTTGCTTTGAGATAGGGATGGATAGTTTGTCTCAGAAATAGGTTTCACTAAGGAAAAACAAACACTGGGACAAAGCTTCATTTATTTCTCTACAAATCTGTAAGTGAGCCTTTAATTTCAATACCTTGCTGATAGCAATTTGCATAGTACTTTGGAAACAAAAGTTTCCAGAATTGAACGTAGGCAATTAACTGCTCGTTACGCAATGTACCTTCGGCAGCATGACTTGTCACTGCTGCTGCTAGATAACGGATCTTCATCATTGTGGATGACTTCTGTAAAAAGGCAGCTGGATGATGCAAACACAGGGGAGTCATAGCAAAAGGTTTCTCTGCAACACCGTTTTACTTATTAGGATTTTTTCTTCCAATTCCTTTTTATTTCTTATTATTTCCATTGCAGAATGCCACACCTGAGCCCCTTTTTCCTTTCCCAGCAGTCCTTGGTCAGTAGATAGTTTTTCTAGGTAGCACTGCTGTGCTAAACCACCTCTAACAATGCAAATCAACAAATATAATTTGTGCATACATCATGTTGGCACAGTCGGTGTGCTAGCAGGCTGAAATGCTTGTTGTATTCTGGAAACCTACGCAGTACCAGGCATCATTGAAAGTGCATTTTCACTGCAGAAGAGCAGAGTTTTTGTGAGTCACTGCAGAGTGGCATACCCCTAGGGCAGCAAAGTATCAGGAGATCCCCCAGGGAGATCTGCAAGTGTGGCTCCAGGTTGCTTCTCTAACAGTAAGAGGCTGGCAGTACTCACTGCAGCCACTGTCACCTTCAGTGACAGAAACTACTTTATCTCTGAGGTGATTAATACTGTCAAAACTGGATACATGTTTAGTTATCATGCTTTTGGATGCCACGTAGAAGAAAATGTTATTTAACATTAAATAGAGGATGAATGTAATTGAACCATCCATTGTAGCCCACACGCCATAAAAAAGAGAAAGCAATTGCTGATTTTCGTATGTGTGGTTTTGCCACCCAAAGGGAGAAAAACTTCTTTATGGTGACAGTGGATGTCCGTAACAGATGGAAAAGAACATCGCTAGATCAGGAATAACGGTGAATGTAACGACAGTTTGCTGACTGGGATTATCTGAGAGCTGTCCTGAGTTTAACTTTGCCTTGGTGTTTTCCACAGCAATACCATTCCCACCCAGTTTTTCTGTTAAGGTATGAGTGAAATGTTTGTTTCAAGATCTGGATTCATAATACCAGTTGTGTACTTTTACTGGTTCAGCTTCACATGTTAAGCTGACCCAAATTTGCTTCAGATCCTTGGTAGACCACAACTCCAAGAGAAACTGAGACCATGTTTTGATATTTGGCAGCAAAACCAGGCATGTGTTAGAGCAGCCTGAGCAGCTCCCCTCCTGCCCCAGCCCTGCTTACTTGTTCCTTACCATCCACTGCATTTCCCTCTGGGTTTATCCATACTGCTTATACAGGCACAAAATGAACCAGAGCAGGAACTTGACCCAGCTGAGCCCAGCAAAGAGGGAGGGGAAGGCTGGTTTGCTTTCCAGCTGCACGGATTGCCTCCCTTGTTTCACTGCCTGAGGGCAGACAGTTGCTCGGCAGAAGGGAGGAACCAACACGGAGAAGAAAGGGTGTGCAAGCCTGCTGCTCACAGCTGAGATAAGGAAAGTGCTCAGGGAGGGCTTGCAGCCGCTACCACTCAAATCACGCTGACCTACAGCCTACAAAAGTGCGTTGCTTGGGCTGGTTGTGGTGTTGTTCCCAGGAAAGAGGCCCATTGCTAAAAGCAGGGTTGCACTGGAAGCAATCGTTAAACAATGCCTTTAGATTTTAATTTGATGCAGTTAGGTGTATAAAAAAACTGTTTTCTGCAGGGCTAAAACTTCAGCTATTGAGTAGGTAAAAAAGATTACCTAGCAACAGCTCTTCCCATTTCAAAGCTGGTACAAATGACAGTGTAGAGAAGAATAGAAAAAAAATTAAGTGGGTCGTGTTTCAAATGCCTTATCTTTTCGTTCTACCTGTTCCCTCTTCAGTAATCAAACTTTGCACCTGAGACACAAATTATCAAAACAGGCTTCCTATTTTAAACCAGCAAACTCTTGTGTATAGCCAGGATTGTGGCCATGCTGTTTATACTCGTGAGACTCTCTGTGTCATTGTTCAATAATTTACATTTAATAAATCACTTTATTTCTATTTGTGACTCTCTGCTGTTGTGTACCACTGTTCGCTGGCATGCTTTTCTAATTCTCCATGTTAGAGAACATGTATAGGTGGGGCTATGTCACAGTCTGCTGAAACTGATAGAAGTCTTTCACTGAAGTTTAGAAAGCTTTGTGCCACACAGCCATTCTCTGACAAAACATCCAATTCTAGTAAAAAACCACAATGCTAAACTCATTTTAGCAGATCTAACTCCCATATGTACGTGGAAGGATACGTGGAGATTTTTCTCCCCAAAGGGATTTTTGAAAAGCCGTTTCTGTACAGCT
The DNA here is from genome assembly GCF_000699245.1 of Pterocles gutturalis. Classification (NCBI taxonomy): domain Eukaryota; kingdom Metazoa; phylum Chordata; class Aves; order Pterocliformes; family Pteroclidae; genus Pterocles; species Pterocles gutturalis. Next base: position 8,076 of record NW_010133747.1, on the reverse strand, counting down.
GAGGTAGATACGGGAATTCACAAAGGGACTTTTCTGAAGAAGCTTTAACATTTTCCAGTAACAGCCTGCACCTTTCAGTGCATAAAGATTGTTAGCCAAACCCCCAAACTTCAAACTACTGGAACATAGTGTGAACCTCAGAGACCCAGGAAATCAATTTCAGGCAAGTACAGAATCATCTTCATACCTCCCCTTTTTCAAGGACCTTAATCTCTCTGAGTAACTCCCTAAAAATCTGTCTGGCTAAGGACAGTTTCATACCCCTGCTGAGCGAAGGTTTGGGTACAAGGATAATAGCTTTATTTGTGTTAATCTGAACCCAGTTACAGCAGGTAACACCAGCAGTGGAAGGAAGTGGCATGGACTTCAGCTGTGGCTGTATGACAGGAACGGACCACAGGCACTACGTTCTCTGAGGCAAAGTCCATTCCATAATGTCCATCATAAGTTGTCACTCTGCTACGAAGCCTGAAGTGGTGAGAATGTGAAAAAGAGTATTTCTAGGGAATGACAAACTACTTCAAATGAAAAAAAAAAATTCCTTTAAGGAATGCTTGGAAGAGATCAGTTTACAACCTATAAGATGTCATTGTCTAAAATGATGTTTGCCAACTTATTCTTAAAGTTCCCTAGATCTGTGATGCTGCAGAACTATGTCTAGGATATTCCTCTTGCTCTCTACTT
>NW_010133747.1:0-7370 GCF_000699245.1 Pterocles gutturalis | reverse complement strand
GCATGTGTTCTTGTAAAGCTTGTTCCACAAGGCCTATTGCCAGAAAGCGAAACTAACCTCACAAGCACAACGTTTGAGCATCTGATTTTATATACATATATGCATACATATATTTTACCATAATTTAATTTGTATACAATATAAATATATATTCAGATTTGATTTTTAAAAAGCCTGTACGGCTGCCAGGCTGATCACTTTGCTTTGCTCCATATTCCTTTCCTTTGCCTTTCGCCAGTTTCTTGGGGTATCTTCAGGACTGGAAACACTTCAAGAGAGAGACTGTGGTTCTCATTTATAGTTGTACAGCATGTTATGCATGTTTTGTATACTACAGCCATATAAATAAAAACAGGGCTGTATGTGTTTTCTCAGGTACTAGATTATAGCTCATACCTGTATTATTCTTCACAGGTTTTATATTCATGTGTATCCATAGTATACACATCTATAGGCACGAACTGATGATTCAGAAGGTCTGAGAGAGTGCCTATGGGTTCTTTCTTTGTGTGATCGATCATGAGAAAAGGATTTCTGCCAATATAGTAATCCAGAACTTGGTCATCACCTACACAGGTTTGTAGGCTGAAACACTGACCCTCTCTTGGCTATTTCAGGCTATAGAGGAGTGATAACCCTCTAGCAGCTCCTGGCTGCCTCCCATGCTAACCAGGACCGCGGTTACTCCATTAGTTGTAACCACAGTCTCCATTCATGGGAAGATTTTTACTAAGGTGCCCATTTTCAGGCAGTAGAGAAAGTAGAAAGTGTAGCAACAGAATGCTGTTTTACTTTGTAGAATCCAGTCACTCCCCAGTGCGGCTCCAAAGACTGTGAGTCATGCTTTCCATGTACGTAAATTAGATGAGTTTCTTGTGTATTATGTCATACTGTTCCCTACTGCTAGTCATCTTCCACCGTGAAATTTTGGTTGATTACTTTATCCACACTCAAAGTACACTACTACCATATGATTTCATTTGATGTAGTAGACCGTATATTCTTAAATGTTACAGCTGGGGATTTTTTACAGTGTAGATTTCTGCTGAAAATCATCCTTCGCAGCTGATGCGAATCAGGCCACATGTGTCCAGGTCAAAGCATTAGAACTCTAGGGAGACCAGTGTTAGTCTTCCAGGAATGACAGGCATCTTGCTCTTAAGCTTGTTGTCCAGCTGCTTATCTCTGTTACCTCAAGCACACCATCATTTCAGCTGCAGAGAAACAATAGCAAGGCATCTTGTTTTCCAGGCCTGCAAGTCAGTGCTTGAAGTCACAGCTGTTGTCCCTCTTTAAGAACAGCAACCCTCTGGACAGACAGACAGACACCTTCGTCACTTTGCACAGCCACACACCTTTCCCATTCCTTCCCAGGCAGATCTCCTAAGTAAATCACCTGCTAAGTAAATCATCTGCCGTGACTGCACGTCAGAGCTAAGGCTGTTCACCAGGCCTGCAAGTCAGTGCTTGAAGTCACAGCTGTTGTCCCTCTTTAAGAACAGCAACCCTCTGGACAGACAGACAGACACCTTCGTCACTTTGCACAGCCACACACCTTTCCCATTCCTTCCCAGGCAGATCTCCTAAGTAAATCACCCGCTAAGTAAATCATCTGCCGTGACTGCACATCAGAGCTAAGGCTGTTCATGTCCCCTGTCGTGGTGTGAGATTGACACGTCATCGTTACAGCACACGCATGTTTGGGGGTGTAGTCTGATAGCTTACGGTGGCTCCCCAAGCATGTCACCCAATTTAGGAACCTGGATGTAAAGCAGCTCCATCCCAAGCTTGCTGTGTGCTCCCTGCCTAGACAGAGGTTTACTCTACAGGTTGAACTAGTGCTGTGAAACCTTAGAGGCCAGAGCAGAAAATGTCATATTCGCAGAATGAAACCCTGAAGGAAAATTTAAGATTTAAATAAAGACTTGAAAGCAAGCTGCTTATATTGCATCCATTAGTCTGTTAGTTTTATTACTCTTACAGAAAGGATGGGTGTAGTCTATATTCTACTAAAGGTCTGAGTTGTCCTCTGTTGGAAATTTTATTAAGAACTGTAGCATAATCTCGCACTAGGAAATGACTCCAGGAGTTATTTTGCTATTTTATGCTGTTTCCCGTTTACTTCAGACATGAAAAGTAGCTGTACTTATATAATTTCAAGTCTGTGAGGTCGTGGTGCCCCCTAATGTCTTGAAAACTAAAGACTGAGAATTTTGTTGCTGACTTCCTCTCAAAGCTCTCTGTAGAAATAATGCTGTAAATGACATTTTATTTTTTCAAATAGCTTGCAACACTCAAAACTTCATTTCAACATCCCTTTTTGGTGTTGTAGACACATAAGGAATAAAATAACTTCATTTTAAAATCTTATTTTCATTTTCAAACTTGGAAAAATAATTTGTCTCAGAAGGTTAGGTTCTTAATTATTTGTTGACACCAAACAAATAGGCATGAATTAAAAAATGTTGAGCTCCTAGTATTTTCTTTTGATTATTAAAAGTCAGTGCATACTCAGCATTTTAAAATATAGAACCCTATATGTATTAGAAAACTTAACCATAGACAACTATAAGATTAACTTTCATTTAAATGTAAAAGTATGGTTTCATTGTACTGTTTTTTAGGGGTTTTTTTTGCTTCTGAAACTATTAGAATCTAAGTACTATTGGCACAAAATATGACGAAAAGTAACAAAGAACTGAAAATGTTTTTTCAGATTTAGACAGTACTCACCCCTCCCCACAAAAGCTTCATTCATTATGAAAGTAAATTAGTCATAAAGGAACATTGTACTAGTCATCCAATTTGTTTGACAGTTAGTTTGCCATGAACATTAAACCCAAGAAGCAGAGACTGAGTTAACTGAATCAGTAAGTAAAAGTAGAAAATATATTTTGCGCTGTTCCATATACAATAACTTACAAGTTTATGGCATCAAGTTTCTTTCCAGGTGAACATCTAAACCATGAAGTGGAAAAATAATACTGTATGAATCATGTTTGCGTACAGTTACCTCTTTCACAATTACCTTCACTTAAATAAACCCTCCTGTAGTCTCAGTTTAGCAAATAACATTTGATCTTTGTTTTTTTTTTACAAAAATATTTACTAGATAGAGTAAGAAATGTCGGTTTCGTAGAACATCCTGAGGGATGGTTTTATTTTCTTACTACCTTCATTATTACTTAATGAACACATGAAAAATAATGTTATACTGAAACAGAACAGTGACAGGGTTGTTGACCTATATCAATATAGAAGAGGGTAACACCATGTGTTCTTCCTTCAGACAAAACACCTAGTTTATCCACTTGGCGTAGAACAAGTAACTTAAATTATCTAGCTACTTACAATATTAATATATGACATTAAAAGTGTAAGATTATTCATCAACAACAATTTGGGTGAATGTTCAATTTGTAAATAGGAAAAAGAGTTAAAGTGTGTGTGGTGGTGGTTGATGTGTTTTTTTTTTCTTTCTGGTTTTAAGTCAAAGGAGAACACAAATGCAGCTCTACACTACCTGAAACAAGGCGGCTGAGGTGAAACCAAAAAAGTCAACGTACCCATGGCACAGAGGATGAACCACATCCTGGGAAAATGACTTATTGACTATAGCGTCTGCTCTGCCAGGAAAAGGATTTAAATTGGTGAGCAGAAACCTGAGTAAGGATACAGGCACCTGAATGCCTCTAGATAAAAGCGAATCGAAATACAGGAAAGAGGGAATGTTATATTATAGACTATTAAAACACTTGCAGTTGCTTTCTCAAAGCAATCCTTGAAACAACTGCTATGGACACCTACGTGTTCCTTGTTCAAACGCAGCTATGTCGCCTTTTGGCAGTCCCATGAAGACTGGAAGAACTCGGTGCCCTCTGCTGGTACATCAGGAAAAAGTAATTTAACTCTTCATGTCACAACATCCAGCAGGAAAGTATGTCCCTTCACAGACTGATGTCACACACAAACATCATTCCAAGCAACAACGATTATTCTCTGTTTCTATATTCCCTGTCCTATATTCCACCTCTTAATGTCACATTTATAACACAGTCACTCTTAAAATCTAGATGAAACCCACCATTCCCATGTCACCATCAGATGACCAACAGAACATCACCCACCTTGCTCAATAGCAGCTGTGACTGGTTTGTTGGGGGAAAAAAAAAAAAAAAAAGGAACAACCTGCTTCTTCCCTTCTCATTCAACAACTGCTTTCAAACTATCATCATTTATGGTACCTGATGTGGAGTAGTGTGATATGTGGCAGACAGACCCAAGTGTCACAACTGAGGAACAACCCTTCAGTGTGGCGAAGGTGCCCTGCTCAAGGGCTAGTCACGTTATGCTGGTTTGACAGAGGGACTTCCACAGTGCTGCTCAGCCAACCCCAGAACCACCAAAAGGCTGAACTATGGATGATGCCTGGCTAAGCTCATTTTGGCTGTATGCTTAATTTTAACTCCCTCCCTTATATTTAAAATGTCAAATATTTGATTTGCCTTGTGCATTGCTAAATAAAAACAGATGTACATATCCAACCAGTTTAACTAGACATCTGTACATGGTATTTTAGCTCTGTAGCTGTTAAGTTTGTTTTAAAAGCATATCAGAATCTTAAAGATAGATGACAAGAACAGAGATTATTGCTCATTCAAGATATATTTTTGTATTATTTTTCACCTCTGCAAATGGTTTCGTTCCTAATTTTGCCGTACTGCTGACGTTAATGTATGTTGCTCCAAGTTCACTGAAAACAGAAACTGAGTATCTCGCAGTTGTTCTTTGCTTCTTGCTCTTTCTTAACACTCCTTGCTCTCGAGTTTCATTTTATTTTCTGGCTGGTCTTTGGCACCACCTGGTGTCTGACTGTTGCTTGCTTGTTCTGTAAAGGAAAAATCAGCACCTTATTTCAAACATCATAGAGTAATGTTTTAACAGAAGTGTATTGAACAGTTAGGGAAAATAGTATAGTCTTTCACTGCAGCAAAACTTTCCATTTTAGCTAGTATGGGAAGATTAGTATCTGATTATGGCAAAAGCCTTAGAGGACAAAATTCAGGAACTTCTAATGTAGTATGAGAGCCTAATGACTCAGATATGCAAACTACTTGACTGACTACCTCAACTAATATGAGAGGATATTTTAGGGAAGAACCTATGTCTAATAAAATCTAGAGTGATAAAATGCAGCAGGAAGTGTAGTCGCTGTATAATGAAGTTTGTCATGAATTCCAGACAGATCAAATGATTTCCATTGTTTTGGTGTGCTCACAGAACCTAAGGGCTTCCTATTGGATCTGTACATACAACAGTGGTTAGTTCTGCAAGCTGTTGCACCTACTGACTTGCAAAGGCAGCACACCTGGCTTATGGAAAAACAGAAAGTCCAGACAGAACAGTACTCACATGTAAGTAACTGGAAAATAATATAGGAAAATAAAAATAATGTATTGCTCTTTTTTTCTGAATGCTTCACTGAAGCCACCTGTACTGGCTTTGGCTGGGATAGTTAATTTTCTTCATATTAGCTCATAGGGTGCTGCATTTCAGATTTGTGACCAAGGCAGTGCTGATAATACAGGGATGTTTTTGCTAATGCTGAACAACGCTTGTACAGCATCAAGACCTTTTCTGCTTCTCACACTCCCCTGCCAATGAGTAGGCTGGGGTACACAAGAATTTGAGAGGGGACACAGCTGGGACGGCTGACCTCAACGGCCCAAAGGGATATCCCAGACCGTATGATGTTGTGCTCAGCAAGAAAATCTGTGAGAAGAAGAAGGAAGGGAGGAATGTTTGGAGTTATGGCATTTTTCTTTCCAAGTAACCAGTGTGAGTAATGAAGCCCTGCTCTCCTGGAAATGGCTAAACACCTGCCTGCCAATGGGAAGGAGTGAATGAATTCCTTATTTTTCCTTATCTCAACCCATGAGTTTTCTGACTTTTACCCTTCCTATTCTCTTCCCTATCCTGCTGCAGGGGGGTGCGAGCAAGGGGCTGTGTGAGGCTTAGCTGCCTGCTGGAGTTAAGCCACCTCCCCACCTTAAATATTCCTTCCATACAGGCAAACACTGCCAGGCTACAATTCTTCAACTGAGTCCACAGAAGTAGACGGCTTTCAGCCCATGGAGAATTTTCACTGGGATTCTACACAGAAACACAGTTTTTGTTACGTGAACCTATCTGCAGGCCTAACTCTTTCTGGCCATGGCTTTTACAAAAGAAAGAGAAGGCTCACTACAGAGGCATCTGTGCTATACTAGCAAACCTGTTACATGTGGACTAGAATTGTTGCACTAGTAGCTGGAGCTGGGATCCATCTATTTCCACCTCCAATCCCAGCTGTAAGGGAACATCCAGGGAAGACTGGGTTAAGAAATACTCATCATTTAACTTAAATAAGTAGATTTTAATTAGAATGAATCATTCAAAGACAACCATTTAGCATTAGGACACAGGGTCATGGCATAATGCTGTGTGATTTGGTATCCTGTTTGTTTAGCATTACTTAGCAGTAGTGAGATCTGCTGAAACCTTAAGCTGCAACTTTCTCCCAGATATGCTGAACTTTTACCTAGTTAAGCAAAAGAGGGATTCTGGAGCCAGTGCAAACCAGAAGATAAGGAGGCTACAACTGTCAGCAGAAGCAGCAACTCAACAAGATAAGAACGGTTAACATGCTGCCTGGAGACAGACGAGGAATCCAGGGAGGTGGTAAAAGATCTCAGACCAGAAGTTGTAGCAAAAGGCGTGTGAAAGATGCGTGAGGGGCCAGTGAGCAGATTGTAAGGGTGTAAGTGCCCAGGGATTTCTTTGTTCAGGGTCCATCTCCGGAGGCACCCAGCTCAAGCTTTTTTTTTCCAGCTGTACCATCTGATTTTTTTTTTCTTTTTATATAAGATTTGATGCCCGAGACTCTGCTGTGCAAAACCTAGGGTTTGAACTGTGGGGATGCCTGGACTGTACAAACTACTTTAACTAAAAGCAGGGCAAGCACGTCTGTCCAAGCCTCCAGCTATTTTCAGCCCAGGATGTTTCCCCATGTAGTTTCTGCTACTTTAGTAGCCTTCAATTACTTTCTCTTTCAAGTACCTGCCCGGTCTCCCCTGAAGCCCACAGAAACTCTTCACATGCACAACAGCCCTTGCCAGCGAGTCCCTCAGCTCCGGTTCCTGCTGCACAAGTGACCCAACTCTTCCCACGGTTGGTGGTCAGGGGTCCCCACAGCCCGAGGAGCCGGTGGCACCCTCACATCTCCCTCTTCCCAGGCTGCTCCCCGCTGTGCCGCCTCCTTCCCAGGCCCAGGAGCCCTAGTTTAGGCTGCCCTCTTACTGAGAAACATCCACTGGGAATCTCCCCCAGCC
>NW_010133746.1:0-202 GCF_000699245.1 Pterocles gutturalis | reverse complement strand
GAAGCATCCCAGCAAACAAACCACAGAGCAGACGACACCCGCACCTCGCTGTGCCGCTGCTAAATCCTCTTAAGCACTCAGAGGAGTAGACCAGCCCTCTGTGCTGGCACGGGCCAGGCTCCTGCTGGTCCCGGCCATCATGAGGTGGCTCAACTCTCTCGAGGAGATGAGACAGTCTCCGTAGACTCCCTGGCCGGGTTGC
>NW_010133745.1:0-16513 GCF_000699245.1 Pterocles gutturalis | reverse complement strand
CCTTAATGATTCTATGAAATTCTATGAAAATTCTAAGTTGCTAGTGACAGTGATGGAGCTGATAAGTAGAGTTCTCTGTGGAAGAAAAGATTTTGGTGGTCGCTGTTAGGAAAACTCTTAGGTATTTAGGAAGATAATAGGGAACATTTTTTTGCAACAATAACTTTTAATTATTGTTCTTTTGATATGAACATCCGTTTTAAGACATGGATAGTTACTTAGAAAATTTGTGCTCCAGGAAATGAATATTTCTAATAATTGTTCTAATAAACGTGTAGACATATGGGGAAAATAATAGCATGGTGATAGATAACAGGTGTTTACCAAACACTTTTCATTTAGTCTTTTTTTTTTTAACCTTTGCTATTCATTCAGCTGTTTTTTCTAAACTGTGCATGGGAATTTTTGTACTAGGGCTACCCACAGTCTTGTTCTCTCTCCTCTCAAAAAGTCACGTTAGTTGATTTCTAAAGCAGAATACAGTTCTAACAGATGAGAAATTTAATATTAAATTCAAATTTTCTTCAGGACAAAATGGAAGTCTCTTTTGCTCTAGAACGTCTTACAATGAGTATTGATAAAAGTAAAATTGTGGTAGTTGCCAGACATGTATTTATGTAGAAGAATGTTAGTCAAAGCTAGTAAGGCTTCTTTGGATTTCTTTATGTTTATCATCTCAAAAGATAATGCAGCATGCATTATTTCCTTCATTAGGAAATACTGGAATACTTCCACCAAGTATTACTGAATCTAGGGACGTTATCCAGCCTTTAATGAGGCATTTAAAAAATATGTTAAACGTTGTAGAGGTGTTAAACCTCAGCACATGGTTTAGTAAGAGCCTGGATTTAAAATGCTTGTGTCCTTAAGCCTGAACAGTCTGTAATCATCAAATTTTTCTTTTCCTATGGGGAGCTTCATTCATCAATACTGTAAGTATGTAGCTATGCATTTATAATGTCACCATTTTTTTGTGAGCAATAAGCCTCCTTTACCATCCCAGGAGTACAATGGATAAAAGGTAACTAGTTTTGCTGCCAGGTTTTCTATAATTCATCATCTCAGCACATCAGTTTGTCTGAAAGTGGAATTTATTTATCTTCTCTGAGGTCAGGAGGTATTATTCCGTTCTACAGATCGCAAACGGTGAAGTGGAGATTTAAAGTTTATCTGGTCAAAAGTGTCGTATTAGTTTGTCTGCTTTGAGACCTCCTAGTTTTCAGAATTCTTCATATAAATAGCATATTTCATTTCTTCAGTGTGCCTCGATGACTGTAGCTGTTGGAGGTGCACAGCCATTTAGAACTGGTTTACTGGGATGCCCATGTCAGGCACCACATGCGAAACAGACTTGGCCCAGTGCTTCACAGCAAGTTGGTGTCAAGAATAGAAACAAATGCTCCAAGGAAGCAAATTCTTCTCTGACCCAGGAGAGCAATCCTGCGCTACTGAAGTGTTATTGATTGCAGTCTGCAGCATAAGCATATGAATTGTATCCCAGGAGTTTCTTTTGAAGTGGAGTAGAGAAAGAATCATTTTTCTGCATAGTCTGTTCTTGTAAGTAGGTAGCAGGGATTTTATATAAGTTTGGTAGACTGCCATATAACTACAAAATAGCAAACTTTTGTGCCTATCTTTAGGTAGGGGTGGAATTACTTGGAATTCTACTTTGACTAAAGGCCAGTAGTTTTCAAATATTAAAGAATAGTTCAAAGTAGGGAAGCAAACAAAAAGTATCATAAAATTCAACATTAACAAGTAGATTTCACTAAGGCTAAACTTTTTTAAGGAGACTGGATTTTCTTTTTCCTGCAAAATAAATTTAGGTTTAATTTGGCTGATCTTCAGTCAAACAAGTAGTAATGGTAGTAAGTGGGAACTTAGTTAAATTGGTCATAAACCACTGCCACTTATCCTACAGAACTCCTTGGTTACAGTGACTTTGTAATGGTTAAATAAAAAACCTGAAGATTTTATGATGACTGAATGTGTTTGTAAAATTTATCTTGTCCTGTAGAGAACTACTTAAGGATAGCACAAGGAGAACAGACTTATTGGGAGAATATCCTTCTAGTTGTGCCTAATAATAGTATTGTCATTGGGGAATAACAGCTGAAAAACATTGCTGATATAGGTCAGAATATTATGTAAAAGGAGGTGAGTCCTCCTGGACCGACATAAAAGGTTAAGGTGTTACAATGCACAGTGCAGGTTTATGTACTTGATATCTAGAAAAATGTTGCAATAAACATCTTCTATCAGGTGAAAATGGCAAGAGAAGAGTGAGTTTGAGGAGTTGAGTATGTGCTGATTGTGAGACAACGGTAGACTGTCAATGTGATGTGGCTAAGAAAAGGAAACTCAAAAAACTAGGTTGTGGTAAGTCTTTTTTTTAAAGCTTTGGGAAATTAGTCTGTGCTTCTAGTCACCACTAATTATTTTGTTCCAGAGTCTTGGAAGGAAAAAAGCCCAACTCCAAACCCAGAACCAGACAGTTAGCAGTTACACTGAGCATGGTAGTCCAGTCTTCTTAGATCAGTATTTCCAAATTCCTTTCTAGGATTCCTTTAGAATAGAAACACTGTGGATCAGGAGTCTACATAAGCAAATGTCAGACAAATTTGTATCAGAAACAAGATGCAGAAGACTAAGGGTAATTGTCATCTATCATTGTTGAAGCAACTGTTCCCTGTCTGTTCTGGGAAGAAAGCTGGGGACCAGATTCTGCAGACTTTGCTGACAGATGAATTGAATTACTGGGTGAGATTGTTTGGACTATATTGTAAAATGGTCAAACTAGATGATACAAATTGATGTAGAGTCAGAAATGACAACTGACTTCAAGTCTTCCTGTGCAGAATAATTTATGTTGGAAGCAGGAAAGATAAGAGTTGTGTTTCAGCTATCCCCTAAAATCAAAGGTTTGTGCGGCACCTGAGTGTGATCAGTCAACTGTCTCTTACTAGTGGTTTTCCTACCTCCCCTTTCTTGCAGGGAGATTGGCAGGGTCTTTGACAGAGTGATTATGTGGCTGTGCACTTTTTCACTAAGATACAGGAGAAGGTTTTGAAGCAAAATCCACTAGTGTTTTCCCTTTCCTTCAAGAATGATTTGGAGTTTTTTTTGGTAGCAGCAGTGAAAAGTTTAATCCCTCCTAAAAAGAAATTCATTTTGTCTGTGATGTTAGGAGGAAACAAAGAGTGCTGTTACCCACATTTAAGTTAAAAAACTGTTTCATCCTGCACCTCCAGGGATTCAATCAAAATTGGATGATAAAAGGAATTCAACACTGGTGACTGTCTATTGATAGAGTATGATGGGGTTTTTCTGTATATTGCTTATATGCTCCCAGACAACTGTTTAAAACGTTAGAAATAATTAGTGATTCTTTAAGGCACCAGCTCTTACAGTTAGCGATGGTATTACATTTGTTGTTCTAAAGAGAGGTGATAATGTGACTTACTTTATAGGGTGGCAATCTGTATGTTCCCTTTCTTGGATTTTTTGTTTGCAGAAGAGATCTCTGGCAAGTGTCAGCACTATGCATTATGGAACTGAAAGAGTCAACTTAAAATATGGAATTTGTCTCCCCCAGAAGACATCAGTTTATTTTAAATTCAATTTGGAGTACAATTCCTCTGTCAAAAAGAGAAGCAGAAATCAAAAACTATAGTTTGCTTTGTCTGTATGAGCAGAGTCTTAGAGTTACAACTATGTTTGTTTTTCACAAATCTTATTTACATACCTGTTATATTAGTGTCATAACACTTCTGTCAAATCGTATCAATTCCTTGGAGAGACCAGTCCAGTAGTGGCAGCCCAGTCTCCATTTGTTAGGAGATTTTTAAACTTTCAAACAACCAGATCTACCTGATATAGCCTGAGGGAATGCAAATAGAAGAACTCTTCATCCTTGGGACTCCCTGTTCTGGGAATTGTGATAAGCTGATGATGCTCATAGATGCTCTGTGTGGGTAGAGTTGAGTTAGCTAGGGTTTCTCAGAGGTTGGAGGTCCACAGTAAGGCTCCTGCCTGACAGCCAGGCTGCCAATGTTTTGTCTTGACCAACAGCTAGGCAACATGTTACTTGCTGCATGCTCTACTGGAAACTTACATGAGAGTGAGCTTTGGCGTGTTTCTGGCTATTACATACTTAGCTTAGAAGGAGATCACAATGACAGGCAGACTGATCTGTGCTCAGTTTTCATGTGTGGCTTTTGAATCACAGATCTGTGAATAAAGCTTGTAGTCCAAGAAAAACAGAAGATGACTCCCCAGGCTGGAAGCTGCTCATTTTCTATTGCAACATGGCAAAAGGATGCCGTTACTAAGAGTTCTTACATACTGTTCTAATGTCAGTCTTGTCACGTACAGTTTAGATCCTAGATAATTTTGTGGGACAGTGTATGCTGTGATTATTTATTGTTTGTGTTGCAGCAGCACCTAGTGGTTCAAATTAAGATCAGGAACAAACTTTGATGGCACGTGATCTCTGCTGGAAGAGCTTGCATTGAAAACAGATAGAATGGAAGGAGTAGTGTGTGAGAAGCCAAGGCAGAGAGCAGGGAGATGGTGTATTAGTCACTACAGGAGAGCTGAGGAACAGCCAGCAAAAGAGACCTAAGTCTCCATAAAGGGTCTTACTTCCTTTTTGCGTAGAAACATGCTCTTTCCTAGCAGCAGCTCTTGGTAGCTCACTGCCTTTGGAAAATTGATTTATTGATCATGAATGTACGGGTTTGCTTCTAATTTTGGTTAGGGGTCTATAATCCTTACACTTTGGTTGGCTTTGAACAAATACTGCAGTGCAACTAACTGTTGCTAAATGTTATCCTTTGAAATTCAGAGCATGGCATTAGGATTGCTCGCTGCATCCCAATGCATGATGCTTCTCTCGCTTGACTGCTCTCAAGATAGAGCTTCACAGGTGTATATTGTACATTAGTATTCACAATGCATTGACTTCCTGGAAGGGGATCTGTAAAGAGGGTTTAGTTGAAATTTCCAGGCATGTGAAGAACAAGAAGGTCATCAGTAGTCTGGACGGATACAACAAGGGGAAGCCATGCTTGACCAATGATAAACTTGTATAATGAAGTGACTGGATTGAAAACTGGTGGAACAGGCAGTGATCAGTGGCATGAAGTCTAGCTGGAGGCCAGTAACTAGCAGTGTACCGCAGGGGTCCGTACTGGGTCTAGTCCTGGTTAACATCTTCATTAATGATCTGGATGATGGGGCAGAGTGTACAAGTTTGCAAATGACACAAAACTGGGATGAGTGGCTGATACACCAAAGGGTCGTCCTGCCATCCAGAGGGACCTCGACTGGAGAGAGGGACACACAGGGACTTCACAAAGTTCAACAAGGGGAAGTACAAAATTGTGCAGCTGGGGAGGAACAACCCCAGGCACGAGAATGTGTTCTGGGATGCCCATTTGGAAAGGAGCTTTGCAGAAGGGATCTGGAGGTCCTGGTGGACACCAAGTAGAAATGACCCATCAGTGTGCCCTTACTGATCAGTAATTAATTTTTTTAAAAGAAACTTAAAATAAAAATATTAGCAGACTTTAGTCATGATTCATTCGTCTTAGTGTTTAGATGCTTAGAAAACAGAATAGATAAACTTGAAAAAAAATTATTTTGGAGAAGTGGAATTGCAAGTGATTAAGTAGCCCTTAACCATGGAAAGTTTAGGAGAATATTTAAATTAGCTTCTGTTTAAGAAAAAAAAAAGAAGAAAAAATAAATTTTTAAAAAGTTTAAAGGTGTTTGGAGCCACTTGAGATATTTTTGATGGGTTAAGTGTGTAGGTTTACAGATTTCAGCTAAGTAAAAATGTGTCAACCAAGCAAGGAGGAGAAATTAAGAGGAGAAACAGGGAGGCTATGGTTGTGACACAAACCTGGTATTCATGCAGCTCCTTTCTGCCAGTTTATCTTCTTGTACAGTTGTTTTGCTTTGTGAAAACCGTATGTGTAAAGCATCGTTCACTCTGTAGAGTTATAACAATGCTTGTGTAATACTCAACCTATTAAATTTGCAAAAGGCAGTGGAGAAAAATAAGATACAAATTTAATTTGCATTTCCAGTCTCACAGCAAGGGCTGTGTTTTAAGTCCAGCACATTCTTCGAAGGATATTTTCAACGAAGGAAACAGAATGGCCTTTCTGTTGAAATAACCATTTTTGTGTGGGCGAGATGTAACAAACTAATGCTTTGAGAATGTTGACAGAGCCCAAGTGATTTGATTAATAAAGCCCTAGTAGCATAATAAAAGGAATTACTCAGAAGTTAAGAAATTACAGAAGTTAAACTAGAATATGAAAGACAATATATAGCTATCACTTCCTGCTTACATTTCTTTTGTCAAGCTTCCTACTTGTTTGCTTGTTAGCTTTTTTTCCCCACTCAGTTTTGCTTTCTGCTCTGCAGCATCAGTGTATAGCACAACCTAGAAGAATTAATCTGGTGGTTCTTCCTCTCCAGCCATTGCTCTTTTAGCTTGTTGTGCTCACAGTTTAGAGGTCAGTTTTTGCCATGATACCAGTAGTTAATGTCATTGGTTTGTCTGACTTTTAATTTTGTTTTCCCTGACATCTGTCTACCTGCCTGCCTGTCTTCAGGGTTTGAGCTCCCTGTGGCATGGACCATCCCTTCTTGAATGTCTGGGAAATGCTAGCACATTGTGGCTACTACAATTTACACAAAATAATCTTTGGCAAGCAAAGAGTAAAAAGAAAACTGAGATGAGTAACTGGAAGATGTGAACTGCGTTGGTCAATCCTGTTAAACTATCGGAACGTGTTGTATTTTAAGGTCAGGAAGAAACTCATTTTTGTTTACCCCATATAGCTCTCATAACTGTATGCTGTTTTCTGGGATGATTGCTAGTCATGGATTACGTATCTGAAATTATTTTCTCTTCTTGTTATTTCTTGTAGAATGATTGCATATCTAACAATGTAGGCTTCGTTGTAAGAGAGAGATGTATGCAGTAATACATTTCGATATCTTGCTTTTGCAGAAGTTTTTTCAAAATATTGCACAACAAGGTCCTTTTTTTCCAAGTTTGTACCTTATTGTAAATCAAAAAGATAAATTTTGTCACAACTTGGAAAAATGTGTTAATTTCATCAAAAATCAAGTTTGTTTATTACAAACACTGTTTCACTGAGTACTCAGAAAATGGAATTGCTTGAATTCACAGTGATGTATATGAGCTTGTGAGTAAAGGACTTGCAGTAGCAATTATCTACTGCTGCCACTGAAACAAATATTTTAAACTGCTGTTGGTCTTGTGCTTCCTTTCCCCATAATGCATATTGATATTGCTCAGAGTTTAGGATATACCTGAAGTTGTGCAGTATCCTACAACAGGAACTGAAAAAGCTGTATGTTGGAGTTAGTTCTTTTTCTGTGATGTACTTCTGCATTCAGCCCCCATTTTTATATGATCTTTGGCTACCTTTTAAATTTTTTAAGACTCCTGTATGAAAGTGTCATTTTTATATTATTTAATGGTTTTTTTTAAATCTTAGTTTAAAATGTGAAATCATCAGATGCCTAAATATGGACAAGGTTGTGAGAAGTGAGTACGTTTCTTAACACCTCTAAACAGTGCACATAATTCAGCTGTTGCCATGATTCCTAAACTGTCTGGGTCTAATAAATTGCTTTCCTGATTGGTTAATTATTGAGACTTATTTGATAAGATTGAAAACTGTAAGACAGATGCTGAATCATTTTAAATTAAATGAGCTTAATAAGCTTATTAAATATTGGATTGATTTAGTTGTTTTTCTGGTTATGTTACTACACTGAATGCTAGACATCAGGTATTATACTCAGTGCAATAAACTGTTGAAATATTGTAATTTCCTTCTCTAACTACCTGTGTCTGGAGTTGTGTTATTACAGAGGAATCTGTAAAGTTGTGATATTTCTAGCCATTAGTATTATGAAGAAAAAAAATGGAAATATAAAGCCTGTCTCAAAACCCAAGAAAATATAAGTATTTGTAATTAACAAACAAAAAGAGGATGAAGAGTGGCTGGTTTGAGTAGTTAAGTGCTTGCGGGCTGAATCCCTGGCCTTGTGTCTGCTGGGATTCTTGTTGGGCTGTTATGCTGTAGCTGATGGGAACAACCCTGTCTCACGGGGGCTGAAACTGCCCAAGCTGTGGCCTGGGAGTTGCTCTGAAGCAGTCTGCCTTAGTGTATGCAGTTGGGATTTTGAGTGGTTATTTGGGGAGTAGGTCCATATGTATTAATTCCTTGGCTCACTTCATGATCTCCCTTAGGCAAGAAAGTACCAGAAGAAGAAGCAATTGGCAGTGGGTAGGTGGGGGACGAGGAAGGATGGAATTCCTGAAATAAACTTTTTCTTTTTTTTCAGAACAAATAGGCAGGGTTGACGATGTGTGCAGTATTTATTGCAGTTCTTAGCTGGCATTACTGCATGCCAATGGCTTAGACTTTCTGCTGTGTTCAAGTTTTACCAGGTGACTATCTATGCAGTTAGAATCCATTTTTCCTCATAATTTCTCCAATATTTTATTTTACATTCACACTTCACCTTATCAAATTAACTTCTGCCTCTGAAGCTATCATATATTGTTTTAGTCATGCCTTAAGAAAAATTACATGCTATTACCATTATTTCGGGCTTTGCCTGAATGCTCCTGAGTTGTTCTGTCATTCAAGACATTTAGCTGAGGACAATACCTGCTGTCTGGTCACGCAGTGTATGATTGAGGATGTGGAATACACTGATTGTAACCAAGTGAGAGACTGGAAACCTCCACCCTTTTTTTTTTTACTGACAAGTTCTGAGAAATAAAGACCGTAAAATTAGAAGAGAAATATACTGCAATATACTGTTTATAGAACATTGGTGAAGGTGTGTCTCTGTGACTCTTTAGTCCCTTTTTGAGTAATCTTAAATATCAACCTGTAATACTGGGGTGTGTGAGTCATCTTACAGAGTGAAACGAGCAGTTACCGTTTACTTCAGTGGGATAGTTCCTGTAAATGAAGATTATAAGTGTTATCATTCATATACAGTATGAGTGAGAAAAACAGCTCTGATGTTATTTTAAGATGAGGAGCTTTGGAAGAGAGAGTTTTCTCTGCAAAAAACAGCCTCTGGTGTTGATTTATCCACATTTTGCTTCTTTCTCCAGCCTCTCCTCTATCCCTGTCTCTTCTTACTTGAATGATGTTTTAGGAGCTTGCTTGCTGCCACTGTGTTTCCTTTTAAATTTATTTTTACCCCTTTTCCAGTTGTAAAGATGTATAAGTACTGATTATTTTCCTGGTAATTGTATTCCAGTGCCTTTCATGACACAGGTTGTAGCCATAGTTCTGGTTGCAGATTTCACTTCCGTCAGGTCTGAATGTGCAATGTTAGCGTTAACAGCTTAATTTTTAAAGAGCCTGTGAATCGTGAAACTCTGATTTGAGATGTGCTCTTTATTTTTACAACTGCTGCTCTACTGAAACACTTGTCTTTCGGATTCCAGTTTTCTGTTATAATTGAGCAAAGGTGATGATTCCTCACACCAGTATTTTAGATTTTTTGCTGTGATGTTTGGTGATTCCAATCTTCTGATGAGCATTCTTAAGTTAAAAAACTAAATTTGTTTGTAATCACTGATTGTTTCCAATTAGTTGCAGAGGACTGAATAAACAACTTGATTTCAGGGTTTAACATATCTTTCAGATTACTTTCAAAATTTTGTTTGTTTGATACTGTGAGTAGCTGTTTGCAATGTGTGGCTTTCCAGGAGGAGAACAGTGTGCCTGTTGGAATTCTGGCGGTGAAGTGTTACAGTGCTGTCTTGGGTCCTTTCTTTATTCATAGTCTGTGTTCTTGGCAGAATTTATACTTTTCGTGAATTGTTATGTGATGACTTTGAGCTTACATTTAATTAACAGCAGAATATTATCGTAAGGCTCTCTTTTAGCAAAACACAGTTTAGTGTATTTTTTTAATTATTTTAATGAACATTTAACTTAACACCATATTATTTTAGAGTAATTATACTAAATGCTGCTTCTGACTTCATTATATTCATTGGTAGAATTTTAAAAAACTTTTTTTCCCCATAAAACAGGAGGATCCAACCAATGTTATATTAAAGTGTGTGTATATATATAAAGCCTGTATAGCTTATATAAAGATTATATAGCATATCTAAAATTAAATATTTATAGTTGAGAGCATAAGAACTGTTAAGTGTAGAATGGGGGAAAAAAAAGTAATGAAAATATTGAAAGAGATGATATATGGGCCATGTAGCTCAGCCTTTTTTTTTTTTTTTTTTGTTCACTTCTTGCATTAAATCTGCACCAGGGGAGGAAGGGAGACGGTACAGTGTTCTTTCTGGATCTCAGTAAGAAAGGCTGGCTGATGAACAGCATGATAAAACAGCCATTTTAATAAGAAATAATAAAAGGAGGAATATAAACAGTGATTAAATCTTATGTCCCTTCAGAGGTTGGAAACCCCACGTTCATGCAGC
This sequence comes from Pterocles gutturalis, assembly GCF_000699245.1. NCBI lineage: Eukaryota > Metazoa > Chordata > Aves > Pterocliformes > Pteroclidae > Pterocles > Pterocles gutturalis. Next base: position 5,988 of record NW_010133745.1, on the reverse strand, counting down.
ATCAGAGGGACCCCAGGTGGGTTTTCCCATAGCACGCTGCCCAGATGCTGTCTGTGAAAAGGTTCCCCTTCCCTCCCACGGTGCCTTTTATTTTATGTAACAAACAGTCCTTTCTCCTCTCCTGAGAGCCTGGGATGGCATCTCTGTCATACATCCACCAGTGCCACCTGGGGCATGCCAGCAGGTTCCCTTGCAGCACTACTTCTGCTGACGTATGGGCTTCTCAGGCCTTAACTAAGTACAAGGTCCAACAGGATGTGTATGGCCAGCTTAAGATCCCTTAAGCCTCAACTACAGCATCTTCCACATGGCTCCCAATACGGCGTTTCCCTTGGCATGGGCCAGAGGACAATCTGTTCTGCAGGGTTTATGAGGGGAATACATCCAGGGAAAAGACCCAGTGATAGCTTTCCAAGAGCAAATCTTGGTGCAACTAGCCAACTTCTAATGTTTTTTGAGATTTTAATTTTGCAATGGATTAGATGTTTGTTGATAAGAGGATTAGAAAGCCTCTGTTGGCCCTTCAGTGTTAGCTTTCCCTTGGTGCTACTCAGGTACAGATGTGAGCAGATGCAATAATGTGAGGCTTGTCTGCCAGGTATACATCTGATTTCTAAATTCATACAGATTTGGACAAAACTTCTCTGCAACTTTGGCAACTTAATCCAAAACAAAGAGTGCCAGGTCATTGGCTGTGTGGTGTGGTGCACTGTTTTAATTTAGTGTCTGATCCTTAGAGCTGTCTGTGGGTACCTTGCTTAAGGAGGGTTGTGCTACATTCATTACACATTCAAGCAGTAACTGAAATACCTGTTTCCTATTTTGTTTTTCCTAGACTCTTTTTGAGCACTTGCACTTTTAAAAGCTCTGGTGAATTTAAAGCCCTAGTGAAATGTGACTACTTCTGCTCTTCAGGCAGTACAGGGGCAATATTTAAATACTTGCAAAATAATTTTATTAAATGTATTTCTGAAACATAGCTATCAAATCCAAGCTATTGCTATGGCATCTTTTTTTATCTGTTATGCAACTATTTCCGTGTTGTAGCACTGATCCCTGGTTTTCCTCCTCTTTCTTTACCTCACATTTTTAGAAAGCAGCTAGTTCATTATGGTGGAGATCAGATACAGAAAACTAGCAGCAGGTTAAAACAGTACATAAAAGATGGTGATATAAAAGTTGACAGAGGCAAAAGCTTTTGGGAGCCTGCATCGGAAGCAGAGGTGTTATTGATTGAGTTCTACATACAGAACTCATTAAGTGTTAGAGGTTGGAAGTATTAGAATTTCTTATTAGTGATTTCTATTCTGTTATCCCCATTAACGCTGTCTAGCATATCCCACTGGTAAGAAGGATGCTCAGTCCTGGCAACCAGTAATGTGGCTTTTGTGTAATTCATTACCTTTCCGCTAAATAACAAGATTGCGTTAATAGTACTTGAGCAAGTTAGACACAAGCCCTTAACAAAGTTTGCTTTTAATAATGCAGTGAAGGCTGTGAGGGACAGTCATTCTTTTCTGTCTATTCTCTGTACAAGTCTCCAAATAAAAAAATAACATTTAAGGTCTTTAACAACTTGAAGGTGCTAGACAAGTGAGCAGCATACCTAGCTTGTCATCTGAAGTTTAGGGATAGTGTATGTGCTCAATAACTGATCCTTTGACACAGTGAAGTGTCTACAGCAAGGATAAAAATCTATTTGTGTGTGTGGGCTTTCCTCTGGTGCTTTTCCAAGGTCATGAAGCAGGATCTCAAATGACAGAGCCACAAAGATGAACATCTCCATCCTCTGTTTCAACTAGAAGGTATTTTTCTTTCTCTTGTAATGAGGAGTACAAGAAGTATGGTGGTCTTAAAAAAATAGTTCAAGCCACTTAATGTCTGAGGAGAAAGAGGGAAGTGTGGATTAAAAGGGGAAGAATCCAAAGCATGTCACTTAATTGACTTTTGGAAGGTGACTAGGTGTTACAGTAATTGAGATGTTATAAAAAGAGGGGGTTTTTTTCCAACTTAGAATTTGTACTCACTCATCTTTTCTCCTTCTGTCTAAATGAGTGTTTTAATGATTTCATGCTTCCCAGGGTGTCTGTCTTTACAGCATGCTGCAGTCACCTTGCCTTTGGCCCTAAAGGCTGAGGAGCTTTCCAAAAATAAATGGGAAAAGCCAGGAGCTGTCTCCTCAGCTTAGCATTTTCTTTTAGCTCTGCTTAACAGCAGAATTTTATTGGGTTTCGTCTCAGAATGGTATCTCTCCAGTGAGAGCTTCCTCTGGCAGCCACTGTCTGCTGCCTTCTGCTCAGGAGCATCAGCTGGGATGCCGAGCACAGCCATCTCCCACAGAATTGCCTGCCAATACCCGCTATAAGAGCTTTTTAATTACTTATCCTGTGTAATATTGGCTTTTCAGCTAACCGCAGCATCAAGAAATGTTGAGAGCATGCTAATTCTGATAACTAGTCTGAAGAAGTAAATTTATTTTTTTCCTTACAGCTCTGTACTTAAAATAAAAACCAAGGAAAACAGGCTGCTAGACGGGAAACCCGTAAAACTCTGAAAATGCATAGGTGGATAATAAGCAGAGGTGTTTCCATTCTTTCCAAGAGTTGGGTATGCCACTGAAATCACAAAGCTGAGATAAACATATTGTTTGTTTCTACCAGGCAAAGAGAAATGCTTTGTTGCATGAGAAAATTGCTAGATGGGAAAAATATAGTGCTTTGGTACTTTAGGCCTGTGAAACAGGTATCCAATTAGTGTCACTCTAATTCTGAATATTCGTGTTGGATATATGTAGGGTTTTATTTTAGACATATCTGAGTTGTTTTACCCCTACTTCAATCTGGGTAGCTGATATCAGCATTGAACTAGAAGCTGTGTTGACGTCGTAGTTGAGTTCTAGAGCTGACCTTAGCAGACTGTCATCTCAGCTCAGTCGTAGCACGGCTTTAGTGGAGCTGGCTGACTTTTGGAGGAAGTCTGGTTTATGTCCAGCCGGTTTGAAGTTTGAGCAAAATGTGTTCGTATACATGTTTACATCTATTCATTTATCTTTTCTGTTAGATTTTTAAATTATCGATAGGGAGCTAGTTTCATCCTTTACACACTGATTTAGAACTGCAGCATGTGTCAGTGCAAAAATGTAATGTTTTAGTTTATTTAATGTCATTATATGCTCACTTTTTAATGATAAAACTTCATCAGAATCATAAGAAGAAAACCCTGCAGATTGTCAATGATTTCAGAAGACATCTTTCAAAAACTAAGTAGGCTTCATAATCTGCTTCTGCCTCACACAGAGCTTTGATTGTCTCTTTTCCAGATTATAGGTTAGTTTTATTATTTACTGATCAAGAACCATGGATTAGGATTAGTGATTCTGGACCTGTGTGCTAGAAGCAATTTTCCACTTAGTCACCTAAAAACATTTGTTTGAATAAATTTCTTACGTCTCTTCCATTCTGTACTGAAGTTACAGGGAAATTTTGATAACAGCCATTTTATCTTGCTTGTTTCTGTTCTTTTAAAAAAAGAAAATAAGACCTTTTAGAGGTCTTCTGGAGATTTGTGTAACTTCTCCTTGCCCAAACTTAAAAGGGAAGCACAGAAGCTAACGTCCTTAATATATGGAAATTGCTGGCTGAATGGCTGAGCACAGAGGGTAGTGATCAGTGGCACAAAGCCCAGTTAGAGGCCAGCCACTAGTGGTGCACCCCAGGGGTCACTACTGGGTCCAGCCCTGTTTAACATCTTCATTAATGATCTGGATGATAGCAACAGGTTTGGAGATGACACAAAACTGGGATGAGTGGCTGGTATATTAGAGGGTCGTGCCGCCATCCAGAAGGACCTTGACAGGCTGGAGAAATAAGCCACTCAAATTGTGTCTGATGTCAAGACCTACTGGTTTTGGATAAGAACTTTCTTCATCCTAATACAACTCTTAAAATACTTGTTTTTTCCATTTCAGAGATATGAACAAATAAGTTATTGTTAAGGTTACAGTAATAACCATCACAAAACAACAAGGATTATTGCCTTTCCCAGGGAAAAATAAATTTGAAATATTGAGATTTTAAATTAAATCCATTGAGATATCCTGTACTCTAAAGCTGAAGCCATGGCTTGCTTCTCATATTTGGGAAGAGGAAGTGCTGCCTTTTTTTCTAGGAAATGTGAGGTGAGATTATTGAATGTTTTGCCAATCGACGGGGCTGGCACAAAGGACACAGGCACCAAATTAAAAAAAGTAAACTTATTTTTACTTGTTTTTCAAGTGACAAAATAATGAGGAAAATAATACAGAGAAAATAAAGCAAGACAAGGCAAAATAACAAACAAACCACTATAGCAAGCGTAAAGTAAGGTAATGCACCTCATCATTGCTACATAGACTTAGTGATAGCAATTAAGAAAGATACATCACCAATTGCCCTATTAATACGTTGCCACCATCCGGATCCGCAGTCGCTGGGGAGCCTGTTTGGAGCAAGCATTGGAGAGTTGGGAAATCTCTATACAGTGCGTCCACCGTATAGATGAGGCTTCCAAATTTCCCTGCAAACAGTGCCCGCTTTTATACAGTGAAATAAACAACTTCATATCTTAAACTGCGAAAAACATCTGGTGTAGCTTTTTTCCTTGTTAACTTTTTCCCGTGCTTGGACAGAACCTGAGAAAAAGTTAAGAAGAAGTAAAGGTATCTGGTTATCTTTGATAATGCATCTCTAAACAAAGCCGTCACCGCCCGGTTACATTCTGTCACGCAGAGGTCTGTTTGAAGGTTTGAGATAGGGATATCTCTTTTTGGCAAGTGGGGCTACTGTTACACAACTGTTATTTTACAGCAAGCATTACAGCAATGCTCTATAAGCATTACAACAAAAGCTTTTATCAATTGGCATATATTCATAAAGTAATACACTGCGTATGTGAACAATATTATATGTATTGGGTATATTGTTAGGTTGTGAGGCTCATCTAGAGGTCGACTGATTCAGGGCCTCACTGCTCAAGCCCCAGTATTTAATTGAAATATGTTTTTTGCATGTTTAATTGATTTTCCTAGCTTTTACAAATTTTAATGGTCTATAATTACAGATGTGACAGTGGGCCAAAAATTTTGTATTCTTTAAAAAGGCTGAATGTACTGTTTTGGCTTTAGCACATTCTGTAAAAGACTGTAATACAAATATTTGTCTAGAAATGTTTTGAAGGAAACAAGCTATGTTTTGGACCTTAATTTTTAGTTGCCCTGTTACTTCTACATCATAGAAAAAGTATGTGAAGTTTTGCAAAATAGTGAGATTTTCTAAGTGATTGTGTGTGAATGCTTGTGTGTATAGAGAGGGGAAAACATAGCCAGAGCTGCTCTGCAAGTCACTAACGTAACTGGAAATGTAATTAATATCTTCACTATTGTAGATTCATAGTATCCTGAGCTTGACAGAAAGTGTATGTGGTAAAATAAGACAAGTGAGTTCTCTACTTATACTGCATTCCAGCCCCCTTGCCCTGACTCCCTGTATTGTTCTTGATTTCTGGGTCTGCTCTTCTGTAGCCCATCTGTTCACTTCCCAGAATAGCACTGCTTGTCTCTCAGTTTAGAACTTTCCTCATTATCCATAATACATTTGAACTTCCCTTTGAGTTATACTCATTTTAATACTAATTTTTTTAGTACATTACTGAATCTTCACACATTAGATAGTTTAACACCAACATGGATGTTCGTAATTACGCCAACATGTTTTTGGGATATTGGAACGTCAAAAATAATTCTTGGTTTTCAGTGTTTTCTATTTGCTTAGTTGTTTTGCGTTGTTCTAAGTACTACTACATTTGACACTAGTCAGATACTAAATTATAAATACCCTAGCAAGCTGGAAAGCGATAGTGCAGTCACCCAGTAGGTAATTCCAGATTCATCCAGCGTTCACAGTGATTCAAGGCTATGTGGACGTTGTGTGATTGACTGGCTGCTGATGGACT